>NW_005054306.1:9912243-9994947 GCF_000277835.1 Geospiza fortis
TGGCTGCTGCTGTGGGCCATGGTACCCCATTGCACAGCTGTGGTGATAGATTTGGTGTTGGGGTGCAGGACAAAGAGAAGCCTTGGCAACAGAGATGTCCATGCCTCTGCATTAAGTAGCTGTATCAGTCACAAAGAAAACAAAGTGGTTAAAAACATCATTCACTACTGCACAGTTCACACAGAGCTGTCAGAGCTAAGACATTGGAAACACCTTCCCAGCACACCCGTTGGGCAGCCTTTCCCCACTTTCCCTCACGTACAACTCATTGACAGGAGGGGCCAGGGACATCAAGGTGCTTCTTTATGAAACAGAGAAATGGTGCTCATGTGTGATTAGGGAAATTAAATTATTTTATTGACTTCTTTTTCCTCCAGAGAAGGGAAGCTAAGAGTGAGCATCTGTGGTAAAAGAAAACCTGCTTGTGTCTGCACAGAGCACAAAGTTTTCATACGGGTGAGGGATTTAAAGAGAGATGGTATCTGTAATTCTACATCAAACCATAAGCCAAATTTATGGTATGTCATTCACTTCCCTTTGATTATTCTATGGTTTGGTCTTGGTTTTGTTTTTTGCTGAAGTGGTTTTTACTCTCACATGACAGTCCATTGAATTTAACAGAAACATCCAACTCCTGTCATTCTTGACAGACTTGTAGATCAGATTATGAAAACAACCTTTCTGTCTATTATGTCACTAACAAATCAATGCACTGATGCTTCAGGTGAATTACTTCTTGTTAAAAATACAGCCTGCCAACAAGGAAACAAATGTATAAATTACCTCTGGGCCAGCCATCACATGTATTTTTTTCCTAAACTGAATTACCTCCTAGGCACTTGCTGCAACACTCTTGTATCAGAACAGACAATACAACATCATGATTTTCCAGGACAAAGAAAGGAAATGTAATGAAAATGCCACTTTTAATAAGAAAGCTCAATAATATTCAGTCTTGGTTGTTCCAGCTGAGATATAAATGTCTTGCACTTCTTTCTGGAATTCAGTAACTGAGAGAAAAAGGTAGGGATCGGGGGGTTAAAAAATACTTGGCTGTGCTAAGCATATAAGGTCACTGGAATTATTGCTAGAACTGATCTAATAGCAGTTGCTCTTTTGACATTTTTTGCAAGATTTTTCAAGTCAGCTGGAAGGGAACTCCTTACCTGCCTAAAGCATAAAAATGATAACTCAGTTTTTTCTTCAAGATTGAAGCTTTATCGCATGGAGACCAAAAAATTCTAAAATATTTGGAGTGAAACATTTTTGTAAGACCATTACCTGTGCACAGGCACAATGATTGAATACAACTGCACCTCAAAGTCATGGACTGGTATTGGGAAAGACCTGGTAGTCAGATATTGAAAAATGCAGTTTTTGCATCCACAAGCCATTTTCTGCTTTAAGATCATCTATTGGCCTAAAAAAACACTGAGAGAGACCTTCTGACTTCAGACCTGTTTTGTGGAGTATGTGCCTAATGTAAAAAACACAAGCAAATTAGTTCACTTTCATGAGACTGTCCTGGGCCTAACATTAAGAATGAGTGCTTTTAGCCTCCAGGAGACAAAATCCACTATTGCCATACATGTGTGATCAATAGAGATATTTCAATTAGAGACTTGGGCGTGAGTTAGGACACCCTCAGCTGAGGATGATGCTTCAAAGTGGGGGAACTGGCTCCTTTTCACTACTTTCCCCTTGGTCTAAAATTGCTGAAGTAAGATTGCTGCGTAAGTAGTAAATCCCCACATATCAGAAAGAAACTATGGGCAGAAGCTGAAAGGTTTTTTTGATAAAAATTTTAACATGTAGCCCTGCTAAATGTTCCTACTTTTCCACTGAAATAATGGTAGTTTTGGTTTCTTTTGTTTCTTTTTTGTTAATGACAGTTTCAAAATACTTGGGAAGACCAATGTTTTGCTTATTTTAATTTTTCCTCTTTAAATCTTATTGTGGCATACATTTTTATGCTTAAAGGAAGAAAACAAAATAGAGAAAAAAAGAATAAAGGAAAAGAAATGTTGATTGAAACATTTAATCCCAAGACATGTTCTTTTTGAGCACAAGACAAAACTACAGCACTAGTATTTCTCATATATCACTTTGTTTACAAAACTGTATCAGTTTAAAAACAAGTCCTAAATTTTAAAGTATACATTTTATGTTTTGAAAATTAAAAACTTGAGGTTTTTTCTTCTGAGATTTTTTTTCATATTATACACTTCAATTCTAAAAAGAAAATTAAACAAACAATAAAAGAAAGCCTGAATGTTTTGAGTTATTTTAAAATCCAAAGGACCAAGCAAAATCTTATACCAAAAATCATGGTGGCAAGTAAAAAAAAATCTGTTGTAATGTAAGTTTCTTATTCAGGCCCAAAACATTTGTTCAAGCTAAATTGTACAGAATTTAGGTAAATGCCCAACAGACCATACTTCATTTATTTAAAAAAGTCTGCTACTGGGAAAGGATATTTGGATAATGATGATATAGTCTTTATCTTTTACAAATGGTGTAATAATGAAATATTTTCCTTGTTGAATCTGAGTAAAAGGTCTCTAATCAGATTTCAGGGTTTCAAATCCTCATCTGCTACTTTGGGGTAGATGGGGTACAGAACAGCTGAGAAATAAATTAGTAAACCAAGGCTGGGAAACAGAGCAGCAAAGCACACAGGAGTCAAAAAAGGAACACAAAAGCATCACACTCATTAGTCAAAAGTTTAGCTTACTCCCTTTGAGGGGGGAAGACCAATTCAAGCCCTTATCCCCAGGCTGTTTTATGTATTCTCACTAGAGAATTATTGCATGGAGAAAAAAACTCAAGGTGCATAAATCACCGCAAGATAGATAAGGTACTTTGAAAAACCCTGCTATGTTCAGTTTTGTTTTACTTTGGTTTTTTGGGTTTTTTTTAAGGAAGGGAGAATATATGATTGTTCATTAGATTGGCATTGCAGGATGGCACGACCGTAGTGTTGATGATGCACTTGATCTCCAGTCATACTGTATTTCAAAGAGAGTTGTCCTTTGGATAAGCACTGTTTGGGGTTTGCCTAAACATTACACATGGAGAAAGTTTGAATGGCCTAAGCACAGAATAACTTAGTTTGAAAGGGACTTTTTGGAGATGATCTAGTCCATTCCTCTGGCTCAAAGCAGAATCAGCTATAGCGCATTTCCCAGAACCATGCCTAATGAGTTTTGAATATCTCCAAGGATGGAGGTTCTACAAACTCTGGATGGTCTGTGCCAGTACTCTGTAAACACAGTAAAAAGTGTTTCCTGATATTCAGAGGGAATCTCCACATTTCAGTTTGTACTCATTGCCTCTGCTTTTGTAACTAAGCACCCCTGAATAAAGCCGGTCTCAATCATATTGCACCTTCCCTGCAGGTATTTGTGCACCCTTTTCCCCTTGAGCCTATTCTTACACAGCCTGACCAATCCCAGCTCCCTCAGTCTCTCCTCTTATGACAGATGCTCCAATCCCTCATCTTCATATCTGTATGTCCATACCTGTCTTGTGTAAGGGCGCCCAAAACTGGGCCCAGACCTCCAGGTGTGACTCAACGAACTGCTGAGTAGCTGGGAAAGGATCACCTCCTGCAATGGCTGGCAGTGCCCTGCCTAATGCAGCCCAGGATTCCATTGGCCTTCTTTGGTGGGAGAGTGTATTCATGGCAGGGCCTCAGGTCCTCTTCTGCAAAGGTTCCTTCCACATGGTCATCCTCCAGCCTGCACTGGTGCTTTGGTTTGTGCTTCCAGAGGTGTGGGGCTTTGCCCTTCACCTTGTTGAACTTCATCAACATCTGATCATCCCTTTGAACTTCATCCCTGAACATCACTCCTGTTGAACTTCATCAACATCAACAACATCAATATCTGATCATCACTCCTGTTGAACTTCATCAACATCAACAACATCAATATCTGATCATCCCTTTTTTTAAACCATATATACAAAATATAATTATTCTCAAGTTACAGCACTCAACACTCAATCTTATATGATTGCAACTTTCCAAATGTGTGAAATTACAAGTGCTCTGGTGAATACCATTGAACCCTTGTTGCAAAGTAAAAACTGGTGTTTTTCTTATTCTGATCTCAGTTGTCAAAATACAGAAAATTGAACCACTGAAAGTTTTTGAGCTTTTCGAGAACATGATAGTTTTATGGATGACTCCTGTTGGCTGATTTAGAATTCAGAGAAACAAAGAATATCTTCTGCTGCTTTTTATTGCTATTTTTAACTGTCTCTTTTATCAAATGCAATAATAAATTGACTTGTCTGTAGTGGTGAAAATCAAGGATCAAACTGGAGTTCTTGTAATGATGACAAACAGGGTAGTCATTGAACAGAAAGGCTCCCCAGCCCCTATGGAATTGTTTGTACCTAAATAGAACTGTCATCCTCCTCAGGATTTCATATTCTAGTGCAAGTAGTGATCCAGCTATGGTGGCTTAATCAATCCCATTTTGACATCAGTCTAGTTTTATGAGTTCCAATAAACGCATTTCAAAAACAGATTCATAAGCTGTAGGATTCCTCAGCTGTAAGGTTCCTCAGCTTGTTGTTCCCAACATCTAGGCCAGTGTCAGAAATGTACATGAGCAGTATGCTTGAAATCTGGGTGAAGAAACAGTAATTGCAAAAAAAGAAAGAGGTTTGGAAAAAGAGGCAGGACACCAGTCTGTGTGCACAGGGCTGGAATTCTTCATCTAATTTTACCACTTTTGTAAATAGCTCTTATAAATAAAGAAACAATTTAGACTTATAAAGAGGTCCTCTAATATAATTACATAGTTCACAATGAATGAAGAAAAGTAGAACCTTTCACAGCAAGGAAGTGAGGGTGATTAATAGGAAAAGAAAGCAACAGATTGGAACAGAGCAGGAGGCATCCAGGAAAGACTCAGGCTGCGTGTAATCCTTATTTCCAGGAAAATCAAGCAATCTTGCATAACAGGAAAGTGGTGGTAACAAAAACTAAATCTGTGTTTGTAGCAATTATGGGGGATGAGGGTAAAAATGGAGAATATGAAGATGAAGTTCATTACTACCCTTTTTAAAGGAAAAATTAGGAAGTCAATGAGACAGTGTGGCTAGACATAACTTTCTATCAAATGGCTGGCAAACACTGGAGTGTTGCCACACAGGAGATAATAAATTGGATATGAGCTGTTTTCTAAGAAAAATTGATCTGCTACTGATATCGGGTGCCCCGTCTAAATGTAAATCCCTGCAGACTCCCTCTGTAGTGACTAGTGAGAAACCTCTTCAGTAGTAATTTATCATATTAAAAAAAAAGTCAAAGATTATTTATTTCTTATAGAAGTCTTCAGTTCGTTCAGTGTTAGTGAAACTAAAAGGCTGGGTGGAAGAGATTTTATCAATAAAGGCCAAATTGATCACATTTAAAAAGAAAAACAAAACTGTCCTTCTTTGGAACTAGAAATGGGTCTCAGGAAGTTACTGATCCCTACAGCTGCCACAAGGCTGTACCTAGGAAGTTTCTAACATGTTTGTCAAAGCTGTTTATTAGTTTTTCAAGTACTTCAATAGCTCTAGATTTTTTTTTCTCCTAATTTTCATTACTTTGAATGCAAAGAAATTATTTTCATGGTGAATAAATTCTGTAAGGATTATTGAACACATATAATCTACTGTGCTGTAAGATCATTTTAGACATTAAAGGCAATATGCTTGCCCCTTCTTATCTGCCTCCCAAGGCACCTGATTCTGGCCATTGACAGAGATAGGACACAAGTCAGGATGCATTTTTTGTCTGACTCATTACAGCCATTCTATCTTTCTAATATTGCCCCTTAATATTCTTTTCTTAGTTAGGATACACTCCAGTCACTGCAGAAGAATATAATGCTTTCAAAAAGTCAGAATCAGATGTGAGATTTGTAACACCAATTTCTAGGAGGCATTTTTTCAAAGCAACAAGTTTAGCTACACTAAAGTGACTCCCAAACAGAAGTGACCAAGCTGCAAAGGGTAGAAGTTAAAAGGTGACGATCCCTGTTGGAGAACAAGAACTTCTGGCTAAGCTTCAAGAGCTCTAGCAGCAGGACAGAAACACTGAGTGTTTAGTCATACAGTGTCCACTACAGTTATCACTAAGATCAGCATGTCTGGAAGGAAAACATTCACTTGCTATCCAGTGGTGGGAAGAGAGTGAGAAATAATCCTAGCCATCTCTTCAAGGCTTCCTGTATTCTGATTATCCCAGCAGGGCTGTGTGAGACCAGTGCCAACAGCAGTGCTCCTTCCTGGCAGTGTCAAAGTTGGTCAGGCTCTTAGAGCACAGTATATATTTTTTCAGAATGAAAGAAGAGAGGAAATAGATCACAGAGCAATAAGCAGCTTACAGTCACACCTTGCCTTCCTAACACAGCCTATTGCACATCTAGGAACTAATTTTCTTTAGTCTGTGATTTTTTTGTTCTGATTTAATGTCCCCTATCCTATCCTATCCTCCCCTTTATGGAAGTTATGGATATAGGAGCAGGTAACACCCATGTGCTGTAATGCATGTATCTGCACAGAAATACATATAACTCTTGTAGTACACTGATGCAACAGTTTTTGGATATTTCATCATATGCCCTAGCATCTATGTCAATAGAATATTTATTATTGCATTCTTCCAAAACACGTCATCTGTGACAAAGGATGAAATCCTTGCAACTGCTGCATTTTGCATCTATGCTATTAGATTAGTGAAAAATTGCATTCCAGCTGATTTGTGGAGGCAGATGCACTGTAACCCCTGCCCCACTGAAAAGCGGAAATACCGTGCTGAAGGAGCATGACCAAGTCACAGTGTTTTAGAATAAGAAAACATTATGATGCCAGTGGCAACATGCAATAATTTGATAAGAAATTCCTAAGAAAGTCAAGGTTTATAGATGTTTGCAAACGTCAGTGGCACCGAGCGCTAGGGAGCTGGACAAAGAAATCCATTTATTTAATTTCAATGAAGCACCAAGATATTGTCAAACTGAAACAGAGTTATAAGGGCCTTATAGAGTTTGCAAATAGAAAACAAAAGCACAGTGCTAGGAAATAACCACTAGGACAGTAAGAAAAATATGAAGTAGATCCCACAGTGCAGCATAAGATACTACAATATGCAGTACTTTATTGGTTTTAATGCACTTCAGAGGAAAGAAAATGGTAAATCAGTGGAGAAAAGGCAATGCTGGCCATGCTGGAACTTCTACAACCTTCTAGGAAGCAGTAAAGGACTCACATGAAGAGGGGTTCTGCCCTGTACATAAACAGTTTCACAAAATGTGTAGAAGATATCAATGTGAGTCCAGTGATCCTGTTCACACCTGTCAGGCCCTTCAGGAGAAAGTGATTTCTGTATGTGAACAAACAGGCTTAGCTGGATAGGTAGAGTGCTCCAAGGAGGAGAGGACCCCATAAACACTGAAAAAGGAATATGGGAAAAGTTCAACAATGGCTGTCAGGAATGACCAAAAGGGCAAAACATTTTCTCATGCCAAAGAGTTTTATGCAAAGTCCATTAGAGGAATGACACACACTGCAAAGAAGCTATTGAGATAATGTCAGGCTAAACAGGCATCCTTTAATGACAAAGGAGCTGAGGTTCTGAGACTGAGGAATCCTGATTGGTTCAGCCACATTTGGGCTAAAACGAGTGAAAGACAACAGGCTGAGCCTCAAGGGCTCCTGATTGTGTTATACCAGTACACAGTCGAACATTAAAATAGGAAAAACTGTCCTAGAGTGGGAGCTGTCTCTCCTCAGTGGCAATAACACAAGAAAAAGGATATTATTTTGGTCAATGCAGCAGAAGAATGGTTTTGGTTATTAAAGGAAAAAAAAAGTTGAGCATGAAGACAATTTTGTTAACTTTCCCCTATGGTTGTATATCTGGTACCAGCTGGTTAGTCCAGAAGTTTCAGAGCAGAACTCGTTTTCAGGAGGGAAGAAAAAAGGAAGGTAGGGAAAAGGACTGAAGCTGGTACCTGGAAAACAGATTACATGTGTAAACAGCCATAAACTGCAGTATCTCTGTAGACAGGTTTTATTTTATGAAACTTGTATTTTAGCCTTGTACATTCTTCTACAATGCAAGCAAGAAACATCAAGATGGAGCTCAAAGCTTTCAAAACATGAACATGGAAAACATTCAGAACTTCTGTCAATCCCTTGCTTTTCCATAGGCAGACTGTGCTGTCCAAACTGTCCTCTTCTACAGGCTGGAGAAGGGAGTAGCAAAAGCAGGGCTGCCCTGCCTGGGAGGATGAGCTGGGGAGATCTGGGTGACCACAATACAAGCAGTGCCCTCAAGGACCTGGGCACTGCTCCAGGCAAGGTCCACATGGCACCAGTGAAAGGCCTTGTTGACAGACAAGAGGTAATGGGTGATGTCCAAGGTCCCTCCAGGGCAGCAGCAGAACATGGCCACAGTCAGGGTTGAAGGCAAGGATATCCAGTTCATAATCCTGCAAGCCTAAGGTTTAGATGTGCTCTGCCCTGCTCCTGTGTGTGGATCCAGTTTCTTGCAACTTAGGGTATTTTGCAATAGGTTTATGTTCATTACTCCAGAAATGTTTTGGTAAATTCTAGTAGTGCTCAGTGTTCTAAATGTACAGGACCACACATTTCAGATTCAAGCTAGTGGCAGATGGTTCTACCATGCTTTACTGAGTTTCTTGAACTGATGAAGATACATTATTTAGAAAAATGTAGTCAATAATTTATCACAAGTCATATGGTATTAAAAGGCCAGTGTTGCAATAGTGCACCAGAAAACTTTGCTTTCCCTGGGTTAAAGTACATGAAAAGTGTGTTTTATCAATATTTAAGACTGTTCTGTAATTGGCTAGACTGAGTTTTTATTCATAAAGTGTAACAGCATCAGACATACAGGGTAAGGATCCTCAATGTATTCTGCAGTTTGTAGTGTTAAAACAATGGCTTTTCAGTTCTGTGACACTTTAATTCAACAAAATGAATAATTTGAAAACTGTGTAAAAGCACAGATTTTATAGGTTTTTATGGTTGGTACAGATTAGTGAAGTGAAAATCAGATAGGTTTCCACTTCATAAATTCATTCATTTGTGTAGGCAGAAAACACAGCCAAAGAGCCCTCCTGGGGGTTTGTGGCACTTCTGTTGAGTCAGTGGAAACTTCAGACTTTCCCAGAAGAGGGAAGGATTGTGGCCTGGGGTGGTACAGTTGCCATTCCTGGAACAAGTGAATAGGAAGCTGAGTGTTATGCAAAGATGGATGTAAGGATTTGCCGCTATAAAGCTTTACATTTATCACACAAAATTTTATTTCTAACTTGTTGTATAGCAGCCCTGAAAGCTATCTAAAAGCGCTTTACATTTGGCTACAAAAATATGTCTCAAAAAAGTATTTTTCTGATGTTGCAAACTGGAGCAGCAGCAGAGCAGCAGTGTAAACTTACCAAAGTTTACACAGAAGTTGATAATATCTTCTTAAGATTTTTATTTCTTCTTTCTAAAGCACATTCTGAATTATGCTTGAAGGCTGTATTTAACATCTCATTGAAAATTAAGAACACCTAGCAGCAGTTTCTTACTTTGAAAGCAAGATTCTCTGTGTCTGCATTAAAGTCTTTTCAAAGAAATTACTAGTGATTGTATAAATTACTCTCGATGAAACATACTTGTAGTCACTAAAAATAAGAATAGATTCCAGAGATGCATCTTAGCATCCCAGTGGGACTTAAAAATGGAATACAAAATTAGCACCAAGCTGGTAATTTATTAAAGAATCATTTGGTTTCTTGCCTTACTGAGCCTCACCTGCCTTCCCTTCACCACTAGAAATGTTTGTTCTCTTTCTCTTACCTCCCCTGCCAGTCGAAAGTAGAATTATACTTCTGTGCTTAGAAGTTGAAACCACCATGTGCTGCAGCACTAGGGAAAACATTTATGATGTTACAATATTTATACAGCTGGATTCAGTGAGATGCAGCATCTCCTTTTAGGTTAACAAGCTTGTCAACTGCTAGTTAGAAAAAAAATATAAAAGATGCCTTTAGAGGCAAAACTCCTCAGACAATTTTTGTCACAATCTTATGAACCATGTAATTCACAACATCATTTAAAATCTTTTGCAGTACCACATCCCAAATACAGACCAGGACATGCACATAAATGTATGTAGAATACACATATATTATTCTTAAGTCTCTGGGCCTGGAAAGATTTTACTTTAATTCTAACTCTGGGAAGAGAAAACAATTTCAAGAGAACAGGAAAACTGGGTTCTTGTCAAGGTGAAACCAAAATTACCCATTTGTTGCTCTTTATAATCTGGTAAGATTGGAGAAAGCATTTTCCTCATAGTAGCAGTCTGAGCTGGATTGCTTTGATATGTCTTAGATAAAGCTGTTATCCCAGGAGTAAATTAAAAGTTAATATACAGTATTTATTCCAGTCAGTCATATCATTATTTTTGAACTGACAATAACATCTGAAATTACTGATTTCAAATCACTAATTTAGAAAACAGAAAAAAAAATCTATGTGCATGACCTTGTTACTTTATAATATTGCTGGCACATTTCAGCACAAAATGGCAGCTCACTTAGAAAAGCTGGGAAACATGATCACTGGAAGCTAGCAAACCGCCTCATGATGTGTGCCTGTCTGTCCAACAGGTTCATATACAGAAATCTCATGGTTTGGGGAACTTAATTTTCTGTTTGAGCAGCTGGGAGGAGACAGCCTTTCTGGACAGACCCCAGGCAAGCCACTGCCCTACTCTGGTTCAACAGCAGGCAGTGTTTGAGTTCCCTTCCATTCCATTTCCTCTCTGCCCTCTGTAAAACAAAGTCCAAACATCATAGTCTGTGCCTGATCATTGCTGCAAGCGCCTGGGAACACTTCAGTTAACTTCCAGTTAAGCCCCAAGTTAGCTTCCTAAAAAGAATTAGCACAAGATCCTCAAGGTTAGCTTTTCATTTTTAAATCCATTTTCTGGAGTTAAAAGTGGTTCTGGAGTTATCAGTGGTTCTGGAGTAATGAGGTCCTGGAGTTATCAGTGGTTCTGACAATGGGGTCTGGACAGTGTTTAGTGCCCATGAGTTTGTTTGTAGGGAGGTTTACCTATTCCACAGACAACCAAGGGCAAGTACTTATGCAAGCTGTCTTCTCTGTGGATTTGGACATTGCTTCCTATTTTAAATGCTGAAAGGTTGTATAAATTTTGACTTTGGGATTTAGATATGATTTCACAAAAATGTAATATTGTTAAACCCTCCCTGAAGTTAATAGAGCAACTATTTCTATGTTTTAAAATTGTAAGGATGACAAATAGGTGTATGCTTAAGAAACTGACACTGCTGAAACTTCTACTGCAAACAAAGGTATGAAAAATGTCTGTTTTATTTAAAAGCCATAAGGGGTCACTCGTGGAATCAGTGCCCTGGAGCAGACCTTTCAGTTCCATGTGTAATTTGGGCACAAACTGGGATCTGATTAGGACTGAAACCAAATTATAAGCAAACAAATAAATTTCCCAGAGTCAAGTGAGCTTTATGGATGAATGCGGATGGCTTGGTGAAGACTCATCTGAAAAATGCAAACAATACAAAATCCAAGATCATGCATCCAAGAGAAAAAGATGTAAGTTCTTCCTGTAAGATGAGAGGATATTTTGGATTGCATTGATGTTAGACAAAATTTGGGAGCACAAGAGATAAAGGAAGAGATAAAGTCTCAGATACTGTAGCTCTGAGGATAAAGACAACCTGTGGGTATAGAACACTGCAGTTGTAAATGGCTGCTGCTCTCCTGGATGCAATTCTGCTGTTGACATTTTTAGAAGGGTAGCAAACAACAGGAGAGCAGTGGGAAAAGAGTGATTAATAAAACATAGCAAGAAGTATAGGAAACTCAATTTATTCAGTATGTTCACTCCAGTATAAAGACCAGAAAAATCCTAGCAGATAATTTTTTAATCTAGGAGAAGGTAAAGCTATGACTGAGAATTTTAGGTAGATAAATTCAAAGGGCTTGTTTATGAAATAGAAGTAATTAACCTTCCCTAAAGAACTGGAGGAGCCTTCATCACTTGAAGTGGTTAAACACTTGTATGCTATTTTGAATTCTGTGCAGAATGTCACTGAGCAGTATCTTTGTACTTGGTGGAACAGTCTGAAATTCTTTGTCCTTTTATGCAGAAAATCCCATTAACACCCCCCTCTGACTTTATAAACTACATTTCTGGTAATATTAAGATATTTCTCCAAGGAGAAAACACTCTGCAACTTCTTGAAATCCTGGTGGCATTTAACATCTCCTATTTCCCTTATATTCTGTTGCCTAGTGAATAGAAGAGTAACCAAGTTCCAAAGGAGAAACCTTGATTGTATGTACATTCATAGGGGGGCTTTTCTATGGATGTGTATGACAAATTAGGATGTACAACTGTTTTGATATCTTACCTAAATCCCTGAATGATTGTTCATTCTGCATATTGAGGTTTGGTCTGCAGCTATCTGCATTCAGACAGGAAATAATTACATTTACATATGCAAACAAAATCATCTTCAGTAACCTAGGTCTTAGAAGCAAGGTCATTGTATTAAACTGATTACTTTTATCAAACTATCCTTAGGAAAAAAAAAGAAAGAAAGAGAGAAAGAGAACAGACACATACAGAGCTATCTGGGATCTGGGCTTCCATAGCCTTTCAATAAGTGCTATATTTAGAAGCAGGGATCAAAAAGTTTGGGTGTGTTTTACGTGCTTGGTTATGGAGTCTGATTCTAATTGCTTTTACTGTCTTTGGGGATTATTTTCATGAAGTGAGACATCACTCATCACAAATAATAGTGCCACAATTAAGCCTTTCAACAACAGAGTCAGCACTGAGAATTACCCATAGCCCAGAGTGAAAAAAATCTGCCTTTTTTAAACAGCTATATGGACATTAAAAAAATAAAAGAGTCCTGAATTTCAGGCAATAATTTTGATCATAAAAGGGGTGATAAAAAACTTTTTGTCAGATTTTACTGTGACTCAGGAGCAGAGAGAAAAAGAACAAAATATACTCAATTTTAAAATACTTCACAGATTAACAAGATTTGTTTATTTATTTTATTAGGAAAAAAATAACAGGCTTTGTTTGATATTCTTGAATACAGAGACCCTTGACTTTGCATCCTTAACTAGGACATTGGGCACAGCAGTGGTCTCAGGCATGTGACATTTTAACTTGTGTTCATTGAATAAAGTATCAGACTTCAAAAATGTAATTCTTCAGACATGTTAACAACTGATTTAATGTTAATGAAATGTTACAGTTTTCATGTCCTTTTTATAAAGTTATAACATCCTGTCATGCTGTCCTCTATGTGTTAGAAGTTTAGAACTGAAAGCCACACTTACATTAAGCAGTCAAGCTCACAGCAAGGTGTTCAACTTGACATTTTGAGGATCATGGATATTTCTATCCCCTGTTTTTCCAGCTTAATGCATTATAATTATGCATTTTAAAGCATTTTTATTCTAATTTATTGCTCTCTTTCCAGACAGTATTCCTCCTGAGTCTCATAGAGCACATATTTCATGACAAGTATAATATTTTTTCAAATTGAATCCTTTTTGTACACTGTGGTGTACCCACTGTTATTGCTCAGAATTTAATATAGGCCAATTTTTTTTTCTAAAGTGGCCCTCAGATTCTTGTTTATCTCTTGCTTTATGCAGACAATAGGAACAGAAATCTACACTACACAGTTTTCACATGCAATGTGTACTATAAGATACACTGTGTGCTAATGAACAATGCAGGGCTGGGCTTCCTGTGTAACTTCAGCTGTGAAAAATTCCAATTCTCTCTGTCCTCAAGGACTATACAATGGTTATGCTTTCATACTTTTAGCAACCTCAGTTCATCTAAAATAGCCAGCAGGATTAATCTCCCACTGTGTTTGAACTGGAGGTGCACCAAGTAGCAAGATATTTGCCTGTGTTTTGTGACTATATATGCTGACTTATTTCAGTCATACTCACAGAGTTTTTATTCACAAACGGGAAGACCTTATTCATGTGAATAGTCCAAGAAAGGGAATGAACTGTGAATATTAGAAAGAATAGATTTATAGAGTATTCACAGCTAGTGAAAAGCATCATAGCCATTTATTAAGGCCTCTTTTTTGTCTTTATCACACGAGCCATCAATACCAGTGGATATTCATGTATAATTCATTAACAAACAAGGCAATTTTCCTGCTTATAATGCATAGGTCACTCATTCTTGGAACAGAAATAATACCATCTGATTTGGTGATTAATCAAAGTACGCAGACTAAACAGAAAATAATCATACTGACCAGTTATGAATAAATTCTACAGGAGGTTTAAAACTGTGCATATAAACTACGACAAATACACAAATACAGAGATTTAATTAACAGCCTGTTCAGGAATAGTTGGCAGAATGACTGTATTCATTGAGAAAAGTTGTTCTCCATAGTTAGTAACCACAATAAATACCCACTTTTTATTGCATTGCTTGGACAAGAAAAATATGTTCATACACTCAGTCCTCCATGAAGTTGGGAGAGCTTTTTTTTTCTGTGGATAGCTAAAAAGGGGAACAGATTAGTTTGACTGTTTAGAATATAATCTTATATGTAGAAAAACAAAGTGCAAATGCAGAATCCAAAAAGGACAGAATATAGATGAGAAAATGCAAAAGAAATTGTTACATAGGCAGAGTAATTAGTAAAATTTTACTTCCTGTGATTTTGGTTCTCTTACAGTTTTTTCTGTGCCTGCCCTCTGCCCAGAAAGCTTACTTTTCCACAATACTCTCCTTTTTTCCTTTAGTGGCCTCCAGGAATAACTCTGGCTCTTCCCCACACCATCTCTACCCTCACTTCTGTACTGCAGTAATACTTTATTTGCCAACAAAAACAAACAAACAAAAAAATGAAAACCACACAACAACACCCCAAAAGAAAAGCACTTACACAACGCCTAGCACCTTGTCACATTTGCTACCTACCTGGCCAGACAAGAAAAGCTGGTCCCGCTGAGTTGCAAGCTCTATTTGTGCTGCTTCTCTGGTCCAGGTACATGGGCTGCTTGGTGGACCACCAAGCCAGTCCACAGAAAAAGCTTCAGACACATTTTAACCTTCCCTCCGTGGATGTAGTAATAGGCTGTTTCTCCTCTTCTCTGTTTTCTCTCTTCATTAAATTTGCATGATTTTAATATCTAGATGTTTCTGTTAAATTTGATTAAAATCTGCCAGCAGGCTCAAAAACTGCATAGGAGAAGGAAAAAAAGGAGTTATACAGAAAGAGAATATATCAAGTCAGGTGCTAGAATGCTGTAAGCCTTTTTTTTTTTTCCTTATAAAACTAATCTAAAGTTCCTGTAACACAGAGTTAAGTACAGAGCTTTAAATATTTATTTACTGGATAATTAATACACAAAATATGGGATTCAAAACACCCTCAGAGTTTCTGTAAAGCACTAGCTGTAATTGAAAATAGCAGTTTTTCAAAGACAGATAATGCAGTGTAGGATCCTGGCAGGCACAGCAGGAAGGTTGTAGGCATAAAGCATGAAAAGCTAGTACTAGTGGCCTAAGGAACTCATGTAATCTTCAGACTGGTGGGCACTCAAAGGGACATCTAGCACATTTAGCTCCGGTGGTTTTTCATTGCTTGGCAGCCAAGAAGCTCAGGAAGACCTGAGCAGCCCTGGCTATCGAAAGCAAATGTGAGCACAATTAATCTATCAGGTTCTCCATCTCTGTACTAAGATGTCCTTTGTACCAGTCAGTGAGGTGCCTGTCTGCCTCTGTGTTATAAATTTCTGCGGATTTCCTGAAGGTAAAAAAAAAATGCCAGAACCAAAAAATAAAAAAACCTCCACACCAATATATTCTATTACTGGAACTGCAGGTAAACTGTTATAATTCTTAAAAGAAATCACCTTCTGAGTGATGGAAATGCCTCCCAGTGTTCTCACCTAGCATGCTGAGAACTCAGAGATTTTTTTTCCACCTGTGATAACACTTTTCAAGTTTCTTACTGTTAGAAGAACAAAAACACAAAACAAGTTCCTCTTCGGTTCCCTCCAAAATACCCAAGAGCTCCACCTCTTATGAGAAATAAACTAGCCAGATGTTTTCTTATTGATGGCCCCTCTTCTGTGTGTAAGCAGATTACCTATGAGTATCAACCACCAGCCAAGTATTTCTCTGCCAAGTGCTCTACAGAAAGAGAGTCCCATGTAAAGGTGTTCACAATTTCAAGTATAAGACAAAACAAGGCAAGGGAACATTAGATAACAGTAATGCTAGAGGTGTGGATCATTTACTTTATTTAATATACTTTAACTCGGCAACTCTGTGCTACCTGTTCATTCCATATTCCACTTTGGCTGGTTGCTTTTGTCTGCTTTTGCCAATGTTTGTGGGTTTAAGGCCAGTACTGTATTTGATACCACTTGCTTTATAGGTATGTATTTGCTATCACACTCAATTTTAACAAAGAGTAGGGAGACAGAAGTGGTCCAAAAGTAATATTTCCTTCTGGTTCGTGACTTGTATTTCTTACCCACTCCCAGCCCAAGACAATTTTCTCCTCAGGCAACAATCCTTAATATCTTCTATGCAAAAATGCTGCGCACCTGCAAGAGAACAGCAGATCTAAGAGCTAATATCCTGCACATAGGATTTAGTATAAAACCCCTTTACCTTCTTACATCATGTTTTGAAAGCACAGAAGCCCATTAACTTCAAATTGTGATTCTGTTGCCTTTTTTGCTCTAGCAAGGACTGCAGCAAACACAGCACTACTAAAGCTTCTACTCAGCCCAACTTTAGATTTCCATACTTGTGTCTTTTAAGCTAGTTTCTCTGCAATATACAAGGTGTTAATAACACTTTGTGTGTTCCAGTTTTTTCTACAGAGCTGGAAGAAAGCGTGGATGCACTTTAATTGTCATACAGTATATTCTGCATTTGGTTCCCAGTGCAAGCAGTTACATTTGCTGATAACAAAAAGCATTTATCTTCAGTGACATTTTAGATAGCTCCACAACCTGCTGTGTATTCTAATGAAACCAGTATCACTACCAATTAGACACCTGCAGAAGAAGTGGGCTATGCAAATGCCTTGCCCCACAAATGCTATTTTCCCTCTCTCATTAAGTTTTCAGACTAAATTATATCACAGCTAATGGCTAAAGACTTGCCCCTCAAATTTCAGTGTCGTGTGGAATTTAGCCAAATATCTCACACAGACTTTAAGGAGTTGTGTGACTGCAAGTCTTTCAAAATGTATTTTCCTTGCTTCACATATGCCTAACCTAGCCCTGCACTTGTCCACCTTCCTTTTCTTTCACTGACACACAGGCAGAAATGCCCTCCCTCGCTCTCACCCTCCATCACTGTGACAAGGTATTCTGGTGGGCTTGCAAAGCTGTAGCTTATTGCTTTGTTTTTCATCTCTGGGGGTCCTTGAGTTCAAATGTATTAGATGTAAGTCAGACTTGCTGTAAACAAATATTTGTTGATTGGATATACAAGATAGAGATTAAACAGAGGAAATCTTGTTTATGAGGTTATATATCCATCAAGGGTTTTCAATGACATCATAAACCATGACAGAAAAGCAAACATGATTTACAGAGTTGCCACAAATCCCAAGATAGAACGGTATCTTGGTAATTCACAATTGCCAGTTTGTTTCATGCCAATCTCAGGACCTGTTCTAAGCCCTGTTGGGGATACAGTCCCCATCTTGTTCCCAGGAATGTTGCATTAACTTTTCATTTGCTCTGGGCTCCTGCTGTTGCTGCCCCATATTCCAATTTGTCTGGCTGCTGCTCTGGTTGCTTTCATCTCCTTCTCCAGGGTGCTCTCTGGTGAATGCTTTGGCAGGAGCTGTAAGCATTACACCATATCTATTAATTACACATGCAAGCACATTTCTGAAAGCATGTAGTGTGTTCATAAGTCAAAATTGGATTATGAGATGCCTAAACTGTTTGTGGCCACAAGTGAGTGAATATATGTGATCATCTCTGAAAATGCAGACTGCACAGATTTGGTAGTAGGCTTTAGATTTTCCCTTTGAAATTTTGGCCATAGCATTTCTAGAAGAAAAATGTGTCAAGAACAGGAACACAGAAAGATTAAAATCTTAAAACACAGAAGGAGGGTAGTGATTAAGTATTTTATTGAATCTTGACATACTATCACTTAAACAGGATTCTCTACACATGTCAGTTGTTGCCTATGACTTACACTTTTTTATTGGGCAATTTCAGTGGGACCAATTGTAAGAATACCCTTGGTTTGTGTAAATCACAATGGAAATCAATATCATTTTATCTGCATGCACATTCTTATTTCGATAACCAGAAGGTAGAGGACAGGCTGGATCTGCAGTTGAGCTTCACTTTATATGAACTTTATATTTTAAGTGATAGCCAAAGCTGGAATGAATTTAAGGCATTATACTTCACTTTGGTTGACCATAAAACAAATATGTTGTGGATTGACCCCAGTGGGCAGCTCAGGTCCACACAGACACTTACTCATCTCCTCCTCTCAGGGGCATGAGGAAGATAATTAAGACAAAAAGTGAGAAAATTCCTGGGATAAAGACAATTTAATAGGTAAAGTGAATGCTTTGTCTTCAAGCAAAGGAAAATCAGCAAAAAATTAAGAAAAATAATTTTAAAAATTCCAATTCCACTAGCTTTGAAAAATACAAGCAAAAGTTTGGAGAGAATTCTTACTCTGATAGAAACATCAGCAGCATTGTCTTTCTTTCTAGCTCAAAAACAGCAAGAAATTTGCACAGTAATGTTAGCTACAAATATTGCCTTTAGCACAGTTCAATATAGCTGGCTATAAAGTAGCATTTACAATGTGAGTTATCCTTATCACAGAGATCTTTGCTCAAGGGGCAGACTCTGTGAAAAGGGGTGTCAAATGACTATTTAGTGAGCAAGGCTTGTGTTTATTCTCTGGATGGTTTTTTTGGTATTTCTTTTGTTAGCTTACAGTAACACCTGTCTAGGTGACAGAAAACATTTGAGTTTGCTTTATTTGCTATTGCTCACAAAACCTCAGAGAACAGAAGTGTGTAATTATCCCAATCTCAAGAAAATAAAAGTTTTAGATATTGCAAGACACTCCATTGCTAACATGCTTACCTGAAATATTTTTTTCTGACAGCACACAAGAATTTCTTGTACTACAAATAGGAACTCTTTTCTGATTCAGAATTAAATACTAATTGGTTTTGGTCAAAATATATTTCTGTTGTTAATTCCTTGTCAAGGAAGATATATTCCTTTTGTTTTCTACATAGTGTGCATAAGAAGGTGAGAGAACTTGAAGGCATTATTCTGAGTGCGCTCTTTTTTTTGTGATGGTCCTGGCCAAAAACACTGGGCAATGACTGGAAAAATTGACTGAGACAGGACAAGGGAGTTCAGGACCCAGAACCCATGGAAAGAAGTAAGGTGTGGTGCTTCATAGCAGTACCTTCAGCCTCTTTCAAGTATCAGTGTACAGTTGCTCAAATTTTTAAAAACTGCAAAAAGTTTGTAGTTTTAGCAGTTATGTCTGTAATATTTTGTGTTTTGCTTGAATTCCTGTTCCTGTAGACAAAATCCACCATGCAAATACCCTTCTATCATAGGAATATGCTAATGAAGGATCTAAAAAATATTAAGTAAAAATGTTTTAATTACAACCTTCACATTCATTAAGAAATATTTGAAGTCTTGGCACAGTATCCAAAAATGTTCAGAAACCAACAAAGGGAAACAGGTTTTTTTTTAATGCTCATATTTTTAAACTTAATGTCAAGATTCTCAGAGACAGGTTCAAGATTTTTATATATTTGAGGTTGTAAACCAACCCAAATATATGAGGAGAAATTTGGATTGGACTCCTCTCATAAATATTCTGTATTAGAGTGCATGAGTGGAAGTGCTCTCTAGCAAGACTTTCCATCCTCTTCCACAAAAAATCTAGGCATACTTAACAGCTCATTTTGGGCTATCTGGGGTACTATGAGCTGGTAGCAACCATCAAAACACTGACTTCTGTAGTTATTGAAGAGATATTGGCATCTATCACCAACATGAAAGGAGGTTGTAGTGAGGTGGACACACTTTTTTTTCACTGAAAGAGTGGTTAGGCATTGGAATAAGTTGCCCAGGGAGGTGATGGAGTAACCTGTCTGAAAATGCTCAAGATGTGGCACTTGGGGATGTGGTTTGGGGTGGTTACAGTGATGCTGGGTTGAGGGTTACACTAGATGGCCTTGAAAGTCTCTTCCCACCTTGATTATTCTGGGATCTTGTGGTCTTCAGAAAGTTGTTCATTTCATCTTACCCTCTGGATAAGAAGGGAATTTAGATGATAGACTGAAATCGGTCCTTTGGATGACTAAAATTAGGTGGACAGCACTCCAGTCTTTTTTGGTAACATTACATAATGATGGCATAATTAAGAAGCATTTGGTGCTATTTCTGTACAGCAAATACTGCTTTATCATTTTTTCTTTTGTTTTATGGAACAACTAAAGGATTGTTTTGACAGTATGTTATTGAACTGGAAGGATCACAATCAATAAGTATTATAGCTGCCCAGTGACTAGATTATTAGAAAAATAAATTAGGAACTATCCTGCTTGCAAATAACCATTATTTCACATGATGGGTAGAAAAAAATTGTACACATGTCATGGCATATTGTTCATTTGCAAACACAGAGAGACCTTTTCTAATCATATAAATTTCATTTATTGATCAGAGATCATGATAAAGTGGTTTCTTTCAGAGTGCTCTTTGTCTAAGCTCTCTCTTTTAAATTAAGAATCTATTTTACATTACCACAACCCAACATAAAAGCTATGTGGCCATGTGTGTACAAACAAGTAACTTCTTTCTCTCCTGTTTCAACATAACTCTTAGTTTTCTTATTGAGAAAAAAAAAAAGTTTTCTTCTTTGCCCATCTGATTATTTTGTTCAGGTAGAGCAACCATGCTGCTACCTATTGTGATTTATGCTACAGGCAAATCTGACTTTTGCATTTGCACATCATGTGCATTTTGAAATAAAGAAGCGACAGCTGATCTGCATGTTGAAAGCACTGTGTTAGCCTTGCTCTATAGTTTGTTGGCTTGCTTTGTTTTGCTTTGATTTGTTTTGCTTTGTTTCCTCTGGAAGATCTTACAATCTGCTGTGAAGAAGTTGTATGTTAAGAAAGAGAAAAGAAGTATAAATCTCACAGAGGTTGGTGCAGAGCAGAATTGTCACAAAGCACCGGACCACAGAGATTTAAGCCTTTGTGTCCTCAACAATAAAAATACACCAAGGTAGCCATAGATTCCCTATATGGGAATTTGTCCCTCCAGAGCACACCTCACTACTTTTTTGTTGACTGAGGAATGACAAGGTATGAAAATATACCTGCTCATCTTTAAGCAAAATAAAAAGGGATTGTGGTGGAGAAATACACAGAATTCAGTATTACCTCGGGAAAGAGGTTTCTAAACTGTGATATGCACAGCTCTGGTCTCTTTTGTAAATAGCAATAATCAAAAGCATCTGGCTGCCTGTTTATGTGCCTTTGCCTTAGTTGGTAAATGCCAGCTCACAGATAATCACATGAAAACAGCTGGGAGAATTGAAAGAAAGTGGATAGAGGCAGAGAAATGAGGATGAGTTTGTGGGAAGAGGAGAAAGTACAGAGGCTGCCACTGTGGTAAAAAGGAAAGAGATGTTGGGAAAAAGACCTCAAGGACAAAATAATCCTTATGCTAATATTTTCATGAGACCATTTTTAATGCAAAACTGTCTAGAAATTCAATTTCTATAAGATAAATTTTGGAAGCCAAATCAATGCAAATCGCTGCTGCTCAGGTCTGTCTCAGATTTTCACTGTATGATGAGTTAAAATGTATCAGCTGCCTAAACCTATTTACAGGGAAATGCCAGGGCAGAGAACAAATCAGTAAATGACCACAAAGCTTAAGAGAAAAAGGGTTAAAAATATTAGGCTAATCAATTCAAAAACTTATGATAATGCATCCTAAAAAGTCAAATGGTACATGGGTGGTATGGAAAGGACTAAACAGGGGTATGGAGAAGCATAGGGCCCATACTGTTTTCAGCCTGCAAGGCTCATCCTGTGTTAAGCAGAGGAGCTCGGTGCTGGCAGCATGTGCAGCATTGACCAGTCCTTCCTGTAAGTGGAACAGATGGAGCACAAGTGCTGCAATGTGCTCACAGGAGACCCTTTTATTTCCTTTCCCTTAGAGTGGGTGCAGCTGACCCCTGATATTTCCAGCCCCACCAATTCAAAAGCATGGTATCTCAAAAGCTGGTCTGTTGCCTTCCTCCTCTTCTCCAATCTCTTCTCCATCTTGGAGAAGAGCTTGATGAGAGCCAGTATGCTCCTGGTCTTCTTAAGTGAATAAGACAAGCCTTTTGCTTTCAAAGGCACACTAAGCTTTTAGTTCCCCTTTTCAGCTTGCTCCTGTCTAGCTAGATTCGTGCACACCACCAGTTTCTGTATCTCTAGTAGGAAAACTGCGGAAAATGAGGAATTATTCTGCATCCAGCAACAAATAGTCTTCATTACACCTTTAATATTTGCTCTCAAACTTTATGGGTTGTTGCTCCTGTTAATTACTTTTTAGTGACATGGGATAAATTTTCTTCTACTTTTTAAGTATGCATTCATTTTCTCTGAGAACCCAGTGTCCCGATACCCAGGTTCAGTTACCTTACACATTGTTTTTAGTTTTTCCTCCAGTTAGAGAATTGTCTCATACCAGTGCCTGGAGAAGGTTTGTGAAGCACCAGGTTCATTATTTAAAAGATATTTGCAGATACTCTTTGAGGTAACTCTTGAGGCACTGACAAAACCACGCCATTGCACAATTCCAGGGATCATCCTAGGGTGAGCCAGGGGAGCTATGTTATCTGGGGGTCTGAGGGTAGCATTCACACAAAACAAGAGCCAGCCTGCTGCAGTGATTGATGGCAGTGTGATCATGACATCATGTTCAACAACCCCCACAGCATATATATATATAGCTATATATATTTATTTGTTTGTTTGTTTGTTTGTTTGTTTGTTTGTTTAAATCACAAAAGCTTTTCTTTTTCTTCTGGTAGTTTTCATTGCATAAATGCAGGATTTGCTATTTTTCTCTCTTTATCACCTTAAATCCTAATGTATTAGTCTGCAGCACTAATGTATGTTGCAAAATATGCAATATGGTTGATGCAATAATCCCATTAGTGATTGATTGATGATTTTTGAATCTTTAACTCCTGAAATTTACACTACTTCAGTTCTCATTTTTGCATTTAAAAGATAAGATCTTGTTGCACAATATTTTGCTTGAAAAGAATTGAATGTTTGGCTCTTGCAGTGGAATCAATGCCACATTTTAATCTTTTTTAGGTTTTCCTACTGTAGCATTCTTTATGAATTAAAATGAGAGTAGTGCTCAGAAAATGTCCCATGTTTCTAATCTATAGAATAATGCAGGTAGTATCTACTCTTCAGCATAATGCAGGTAGTATCTCTTCTCCAGTCTACAAATTTCCTCCTCTGGGTTTTATGAAGGTACAGATTCTGGAGACCAGGGAAGTAATTCATTCCCTGTACTGATCCAGTCTCTGACCTTGCATCAGATGTTTAAAGCAACAAAATATTTCTTCCTTCCTCTTATCTCTGAGAGATTCCATAAAACATGTTTGTGTAGTGGTAAACAATATTCATAAGGGACTAAACAAAGAAATCATCTTCCTTTCTGTAGCAAATGTAAGCAAAGAATGAAGCACCATAATAGGAAAACATAAGGATACTTTGAGAAAGTCTGTTGTCTAATGCAGAAATGTATATGATGTCCTGTAACTTTGAGATGTTCAACATTTGTGTCTAAACATTGTGCACAGATCAAGAAACGAGAAACAAGAAAATGTGTTTTCATGGAAATCTGAATTTTAGGGCATAGCAATAAAAATGGCACATTCCAATGAATAGATGTCTTAAATTACCACCTTCCCATCTCACCCCGACTAATAGTCTTATCTTAAAAACAAAAACAAACACAAAACCAAACTAACAAAACAAACAAACAAACCCCCGCCAAAATCCCAACCAGACCTTCCAGAAGATAGCATCTTCTTCCTGGATAATTTTGCTTCTTTTAGAAATAAGATTGGCAGGTACTCTACATCAGCATAAAATTAATTTTTCCTATGTTCCTGTGTTTATTCCTACATTTTCCACTACTCCCTGAGGGAGGATAGATCAGGAAATTATTCCTGCTACCTACCTGCAGCCTTCTCTCTGGAGCACTGCATCCTTAAAAAAACCTTTATCTTTCCTGTGTTGCTGTGAAATATGAAGGTAGTACTATCTCCTGTTCAGAAAGTGCAAGAAAGAGAAGTGGTTTAGGGTCTTTCTTCACCAATTATAATATTCTTTTTCCAAATCTTGGAAATCTGCGCAGATCTTTTGGATCTTGGTGCAAGTGCTGTACCAAAATCCAGGTAATATCATGTTTGCTTGCTTAGTTCTTCTTGCCTCCTTGTACTCCAGTAAAGGAGAATATAGTCTTAAGAAAATTTAAAAGAACATGAATACTCTTTCCTAATGACTGAGTATTACAGAGGCCATCAACAGTGAGAGTCTCTATGCCAAGAGAGAACAGCATGTTGGATGTTGTACAAAACCCTAAATAAAGACACATCCAAAAGTGTATTGGATAAAGCTAGTTTTATAAATGAAATACCCTGCCAGAGGAGTTAAGCCAAGTCACCTTTTGTCTGTTGAGATGACTGCCTTGAAAATCCTGTGAAAATTTCTTTGAATTTCCCCAAAATGCAGAGCTTGCCAACTGAACACATGGACTACAGTTCTGCAATATTTATTTATAGCAGCAGAGCTCAGTCTATAAACAAGCACTACACCCCATGTCATTTATTATGTTATCTGTATTTTCCTGTGATTAGAACAAATGGCCAGATCAGTCCTACTTCTTGTATTTACAAAGTAGCCTGATAGACAGTCAATACAGCACTTTTCTGTGAGAGATGAGAACAAACTGTGCAAAGCAGGCTTCTCCCAGCCCCTTTTCTCTTTTTTGATTATTACTCTTTTTTAAAATGTTTCCAGCCAAAAAAAAGCACTGTATGACCTCTGAGAAATGCCAGGAAAACATTATTTTCTCTGTGCCACTCCAGTTTGTGGACATTGGGTACATCCTTACTGCAAGCCCAGCTCAGAGCAGTGTATCTGAGACAAGTAGTGCTAAAATGCCTCTTGATGCACTCTTGGGGTGCCACACACCCCCCCTGACCTTCTCTGACTGCTAAATGTGGCTGTGGGAGTCTCACTAATGAACAGCATTGCACCATCTGTTTGGCTCCCACTGCTGGACCTCCTTGGGGGGAGGGAGGAGCAGCAAGCAAATGCCAGTCCAATGCCTCTGTCTGACTCACAGAGCAGTACAGCTGCCGCTTCTGTGCATTCTGCTCTTTTTTTTTTCCTTTCCAGAATGACTCAGACACATTATTTTTCAGAAATAATTCAGAAGTGTAGAAAACTTAAATGTGTAGAATAGAAATAAATTCATGGCAGTATATGTGATAGAAATAAAAAAAGGAAAATTCAGTTAAAATTGTACCTTTTCTGCATGCATGACTCTGTGTACAGGGGTCTATGACTTAAGAATATGAATTTCAAACTGGTTAAAAAGTTATATACGAATAGTTGCAGAAGTATGTTTTTGCTTTTTATGATCTCACAAGTTTTGACAGCTGAATCTAAAAAAAGAAAAAAAAAACTTGGGCATAAATTTTGTATCAGGGCTTTTACATTGCACTCATCCAGTAAAAAAATGTTTTAAAAGGGAGACATATTCCTTTATTTTAATTGCACTTCCTTCCTTTTAAAATCCTTGGGACAAATACTCTCTTCTTTCTTTTCTGCATTGTTTCTAGTACCTTTTTACTCAACTGTGTCATATGGATTTTACATTGTATGATAGAAGGACAGAAAATTATTTACTATGATGTGTAGACTAGTGTACTCAAGTTTCATGTATAGTAAATAAGGTGTTGTCATTCTGTAACTATTTTAGTCAGTCCTTGGGCAAATGAAGGAAAATTTTCCCTTCCATCTCTTTCAAAGTCTAGCAGAGGACTGGGCTGGGTGTCCTGGTGTTTCTGATGGACAGCAGAGTGTTGCTGCACTCCTGGTCGAGCAGCCTGGAGGCAATGGGATCGTATCACTCAGATGGGATTGCCTGATATCATACCCAACTTTTGTGGCTATGGAAAGTCTTCAGACCTGGGTTAGGGCAGTCTTGTTTGAAACTCCTGCCTCTCTTCCACAGTTTCCTTGTTCACTGTCAGCAACACCTGTCAGCAACATGAGGTATTTGTCTAAAATCCCACTGGGCTTGGGTCAATGAAGACCCACATTGGTGCCAGTCCTGAAGTCCCGATGGACAAAGCTCCCTCTCTTCTCCACCAGTCAGGGCAAGTCCTGGGCCAGTCCTCTGCTGGCATCTAGGTCCTTCACCCAGCTACCCTTCTCCTGTCTTTGCCCTGGGAGCCCTGCAGTGTCCTACTGCAGGCTGCAGTCTTGCCCTGTCAGTCTGGATGTTCTTCCTGTATTGCCACAGTCTCTGAGGAAAAAAACAAAGCAGAGTTTTATCCTTTCTCAGAGCAGCATGATTGCTCCTGCAGAGCAGCATGGTGCAAAGAGACATGACAAAGAGCAGCAGAAATAAATGTTTCTCATCCCAGTCTCTTCATGTCCCTTCTGTTCACAGTACACAGATAAATGCAAAACAGCAGCTATATGGAGAGGTTTCCCTGCTCTCTGCAGAAAAGTAGGAGGCTGACAGTAATGAGGAAGCAATTTTTTGCCTTTTTAGTAGGACCAGAGTCTGAACTGGATTAAATGGTATAGGAATGTATTTTTCTTCTCTTTCTGCATGTGTGTGCAGTTTAAAACCAGCAGAGCCATGACCATAGTAAAATACAAAATGAAAACAAACCACAGTACTAAAACCAAATAAAAATTGTGTTGTTGTTGTGCCAGATACAGCCAGAGACATAAAAGAGATGTTAATTAGTTACGTGTTACTTGCTTTCTGCTCTGCATTTTGCAGCTCTTTATAGGGTTGAGTGTTGTGCAACAGAGTGGGAGCAGATGCTATGCTTCCTTTGTGAGCACCTATGCCAGTGACAGGATTTGAGCATATTAGGCATATGTTTTATTCACTAAAGCTAAGAAGCCATTTTCTGTAAGGTTGAATATTGAATGATGGAAGAGATATCTTGCATTATTTTATACTTTTTTGGGGGATGTGCCAAAAATCAAATCAAATATCTTTGGAACATGAGATAGGATAACAGCTGTATTTTGATAATAATGCAAAGAAAGAGATGACCTTATTAAATTGTATCTCCCCAAATCTTCCAAAGCAAGAAGCACAATTACATTAGAGCCCTCCAGAAACTCAGTAGATTTTCCTGGATTTTTATTCAGTCATATACTGTCCAACTATTGAACCCATGTCCAATGAACATGACATTTCATGATTACTTCAAAGCCTGGGCTCTAGGTACTATCATAAAATTATTTATTTGGGAAAACAGTAAAGGTAAAACACCGTTTGCAGACCACCCACCTGAAAATTCCTACATGAGTGTCTTTGGACTTGATTGGAGATCCATGAAAAACTTATTATGTTGTTCAGGCCTTGTGTGAAGAGAACTGACTACAGGGAGGAACAAAGCAGGAGGGGTAGATAAAGTTAAAAATTAAAAAAAGGAATTTACTTACTGGTTTCAGACCAAGTCAGCATTTCATATAAAAAGGCAAAAATATTTCATTTGTGGCCCTTATTTGGATTTTTGAGGTTAAGTTTTTTTTAATTAATTAAAAACTGTGCAGTGTTTTCTGGATTCACAGACTACCCAGGAGAAAATTAAAAAAAAAAGGACATGGTTTTGGCACTTACTGCACTCAAGACAGGTAATTTAATCAATGCCCCTGTCACCTGTATTTGTCTATCTACAGGAAAAACACAGTGATACCATCAGCAATTTGAAATAGCTGTCATTTAAGTATGAGTATGATTCACCAAGGGCAAACCAGGCCTGACAAGCCTGATCACCCTCTCTGACAAAGTAACGTCGGGCAAGGGGTGGTCATGGTCTACCTGGATTTCTTCAAAGCTTTCACTACAGTTTCCCACAGCCTCCTCCTGGAGAAACTGGTGGTTTATGGTCTAGGCAAGTGGCCTGTGCAGTGGGTGGGGAAGAGGCTGACCAGCTCACCCAGAACACCAGACGCACTGGTAAATAACTCTGTTTCATAACTGGAATAATACTGAAATAACTGGAAACCTGTCCCAAGTGTGGATCCCAGGGAGAGATATTGGGCTCAATGCTGCTTGCTGCATTCATAAATGACATGGACGGTAGGATCAAGTGTACTCTGATGACATTTGCCATTGAAACCAAACTGAAGACTTTGGAAGGGAGGCCACCCTGCAGGAAAACCTGGACAGGCTGAAAGAGCGGGATAAAATCTTATCCAGCCCAACAAGATCTTGCACCTGGGAAAGTATAGTCCAGGAGTGTAGCACAGGCTGGGATCTACCCAGCTGGGGAGTGCCTCTTTGGAGAGGGAACTGAAGAAATTGGAATAATCACCCCGGAGAAGTGGTGGATTGCCCAGTGTTGGACACTTTTGAAATTCAGCTGTACAGGGTGCTGAGCCATCTTGTCTAGACAATTTTTTGCCAAGAAAGATTGGACCAGATGATCCTTAAGGGCCCCTTCCATCCTGGTGTTCCATGACTCTGGGATGACAACCCATTTTACTGATTATGGGCGCCTAGTGTGTTACTGTTGCATTGACATACTACTGCTGTAGCTTTAAATTTTGTTGTTGTTGCTTGGATTAAAAGAAGGAGCAGGAGCAGGTGTAAAAAAAATCAGATCCTGGGACTCAGGATGCTCTCTTCCTCTCTGCCTGCACCCTACCTAAGGACCTTTGGCTTCCCCAGAACATGAATCAATGGCCTCAGGCAGCAATGCATCTTTCTCACTACGACACCTAAAAGACCTGATCTATAGGACACTCTCTTAAATATCCTATGGTAAAATCCTATTTATTTTTTCCAACTATAATAAAAAATCAGACCTCTAAAACTCTGGCCCTGCAGTGGGGAGCTGAGCAGCAGCACCCAAGATGAAGCACAAGCTTTCTCAATTGGGTGGGATTTACTGAGTCACCGGTAACTCAACAACAAGCTCTTTAAATTCCACTTTTTGCTCAAACATGGTTTTTGAACATGCTGTGGTGTGGCACTAATAGGAGAAGAGACCACAAAAGTTACTTAAATAGATATATCAGATTTATGTAGCAAACAAAATGTACTAAATTCTCTTAGCTGAGTAAAGGCTTTTTGTAAAAAGTTCTTTATATGACAAATAAGATATGGAGCCAAAAATTACATTAAATCTTTATAAATTGTGGAGTCCTGTTTAAA
This sequence comes from Geospiza fortis, assembly GCF_000277835.1. Taxonomy (NCBI): domain Eukaryota; kingdom Metazoa; phylum Chordata; class Aves; order Passeriformes; family Thraupidae; genus Geospiza; species Geospiza fortis. The sequence goes on from NW_005054306.1 coordinate 9,941,863, forward strand.
TAAAAGGATTATGCAGGTAATTCTATTAATGGTATTGATAGCTATCTGCATAAATCCCAGCCTTTCAAACAGGAAAATATGTTTTTGCATTCAAAATGCATCTGACAAAATGCATTATGTAGCACTATGATCCTTGCTCTCAGTTAGGAAGATGAGGATGGTGTTCTGTATGTAATTATCATATACATTAACAAATAATGCAAGAAGATATTTTCAAGATATTTTCAAGGGATTTTTTAATAGAGTGAAAAATAAGATGTTTGGTTATCTTTCAGAAAGACAGAGCAAATGTGGCCTGTGAGGTCTCATTTATTTTCTATTCAAATCATCTGCAACACTTGGAAATTTAAAAGTCATTTTGAGATGAGTTAATTTATTTTTATCAAACAAGAACAAGTTTGTGTAGAAGAGGTATTAAAAAAATTCCAGGTACATTTCTTAAAGCATGCAACAGCTGAAATAACTGTGTGGATTTTGATAATTCCTGATGAGTGTACTAGAGCTCTGGCCAAATAATCAGTAGAGAATAAGATCAAATGCTAATATTTGATTAAGTTCTTCTAGAAGTTTGCCTTTAGATTAGGTCAGAATCCTACCCAGTTAAACCTGGATAAGGACCACGTTTTCAGAAAATTTGTGGGGTGAGGGAGAAGGGGCAGGGGAAGTAACATCCATTATTTTGTCCAAATATCCTACCAAATAAAAAAAGGTTTGTAATTTGCAAGTTGTGGATCTGAACTCAAAATTAGAAGGAGTGGTTGGTCTTCACAACCCTTAATCCTGACTCTTGTAATTTAAACGATGTTTGTACTACCAGAAAAAAGGGATGGATGTGTCCACAGCAGCACAGCTGTATGGGAGGGGTGTATGCCTCCCCCACAGCCTCGTTTGGCTAAATGACCCCACCAAGTACTGTGAGCTGCAGCTCAGTAGTTAGCCAAGCTAGCTGGAACCTGCTCAAATCTGTGCAGGCATTGCAGTTGTCTCTCTGACGGAGCCTTGGAGGGCCTAGGAGTTCATCCAATAGCACTGCATCCCATGGAAAATCCCATGGTGATGTCTTTGCAGAGACACTCATAGCCACCCAGCCTGCTTTTCTCTGGGTGTCCCACGCTTGTGTCCTGCACAGATTGCACTTTGCCGTTTACACTGTAACAGTAAAATGGTTATGTTTGGTGGCCAGCTGCTGTCAGGAGGCCTAGAGATGTCCTCTTCAGCATGACACATTTCTCAGTGGTGGATGTCAGTCTCTGCTGGGAAGCAGAGCCGGAAGCAGGAGCATCCACTGAGGACCCAAGCACTGGCTAAGGCTCTCAGTGTGAGGTGGAACACAGTGTCCCAAGTAATGCAACACACCACAGAGCTCCTCACTGCCTGGGTGGGCATCTACACCTACGTTGCTGTGCAGTTTTTTTTTCCTTTTGACTTCCAATCACCTAGATAAGGTCTCTTCGATACTCCTACAAATATTTAGCCAGAGATTTGCAGCATTGTTTCAAGGGACATTTGATCTTATTTCTGCTACATTTGTTACTTGAGTATTTGTTACTTGAGTATCTTGCGTTATGTGCTCAAATTATATTTATAATGTTCAGTGCGACTAGAACAATTTTATTGCCCTCTATTGCACGTTAACCTAGAGATAGTAATCCAACAGTGTTGCAAATTACTCTTTGCTGAGGGAGTGGAAACTCTGGCTGTCTAATACTAGAGGTAGGAAAAAGAAGCCTATAGGTACAGTATCTAGGACAAAGTATTCTGGAAAGGCTTATAGGCACACTGAGAATCTTCTGGAAAGTGTGAGCTGAAAAAGAACAAGCAGAATGGGAAAAAAGATGAAGCTTTTATTGTTTGTCTCTTACAACTGACAGGAAAGATCTTTAAAAAGTAGTCTTTGAAGAAGGTTGTCTGGTTCTGATTACTTTATTGCAAGTCCATGCCACTTTTGTGGGTTTTGATATATGTTCCTTCTCTTAATTAGTTCAACCTGTTCTGAAGTAATCAATGCATCCGTTTTTGTATTCCTCAGGCTTACATACAGTGTGCAGTCATTAGTGAAGTCTATGGCTGATGTTTTACACTTCTCCACACCTAAAAGTAGTGAGATTTTATAGCCAGACATATCTTCTGACTGCTTGCTTTATAAAAAGAAAAAAATTTAAGAGGCTGACAAGCTCAATCAGAAAAAGTACTGGAACTACTGTTAATATTCATTAACAGGAAAACTTTTGGAAAGGTGAAATATCAGACACAACCTTCAGAGGATGAAAACAAACATTGTACCCTACCTTCCATGAAGACAACTTCCAGATTAACAACTGTGCTGAACTGCACCCACTGCTGAGCAAACACATTTCAAAGCTCCACTTTCTGCACTCAGAATTACTTTGGGGTTGTTCGTTTGGAGTTTTTTTTGTTTCTTTTTCAATTGTTTTGCACTCCCAAATTACATCAGGATACCTGAAAACCAACCTCAACCAAGACTTTGTATCAAATTTCACATCAGGGTTTTATCTTATGTTGCAGCAAAGGGAATAATTTCTGATGTGCTTTAATATATGCTGCTGTACCTGCTCAGAAAATGAGGTAGTTCATATGAAATTTCACACAAAAATTATATATAATTATCTCCCCTTTACAAGGGAACGCACTAGGCTAAATAGCTGTAAAAAGTTTTTAATGCCTATTTTAAAAGATGAAAATGTAGGCAGACAGATTTACATTTAAATCATATTTCAATCAACTTTAAAGGTTCAGTTTACACAGTAAGGGTATAAAAAGTTAGCTTATTAAATATGCACAATGTTTTGCATTGCATGAAGGATGTGGATTGTACTTTCAATTTCCAAGCAAATTAAACCTGCTGTCAGTAAGTACACTGTAGCAGGATACAGTGGGCTCTGTGGAAACCAATTTAAACAATTTATGCTACTACATATCAGTTGGGTGAATTGGATTTCAGATAAATCCTCGGTGGCAAGCTGAGGTTCTTCTTGCAAGAGTAGGAAGAATCCTCATCTCTTTTTCTGATCACAGGTTTAGGACAATACTTTTACACTCCATGCAAAGGAGTTGAAAGGGTTGTGGTGGCTGCATAGAAGGCACAAAAAATAATCATTATGCAGTGAGAGACAGTCTCTATGACTTAGCAGCAACTGTCTACATCTTGCCGTGTACACATTAGGGATTGATCAGGGAACTGTGTAGCTTGAGACCAGCCCACTCATCCGTAGCCTTCTTCTGTGTGAATGTAGTCAGTGACCCCGCAGTCATGGACATTTAGGGATGCTTTTTTCTAAGCCTTTGAAGGCTGCATAAGGAGACAGATTGTGCATTAATTCATATCAGTCAATCTACCTCATCATATGGTTTTCCTTAATCCCTGTGTTATACAAAAGAGGAGGACAAATCCTGCCTATCCAGTGCCTCATGGCTTGGGGGTTTTTTATAAGGTTCAATGACTAAACTACACTTGAAATCAAGTGTTCAAACACCAACTTTACCCTCCTTAAAAGTGCTCTAATGAACAGCCAGAGACACATCATCACGTATAACTTCTTATGGTACTTACTGTGCTTAAAAAAGATATTCTAAGAACATTCCAAACATTGATTCATCATCCAGCTGAGAATTCTGAGAATTCATCTTTTGAGAAAAATGCTTATGATAAAGATGAGGCCATAAAGTAACTGCCTGCATTTAATTGGAAAGTATTTCAAATAAATGTATGTGTAACATAAACAAACACAAGTTTGAAGAGAAGCAAATGTCTAAGGCAAGATTTTTTTTTGTGAACAAGTACAATTCCTTAGTAATAATGTATTTACATCTTTAGGTTAGAAGGTTCTAAAGCCCTTTACAGACTGCACGTACTGTTTTCAGTGTATTCATAAAAATAAGCAGAAATTTCTAGATGGTACTTGTAAAAATTAAATGACTCAGCAAAGTCCTTTTATGATTCTTTCTCACAAAGACTCTGGGAGGCTTTACATTGTCATCATATCCTCCCAGTCAACATATTGTTAAATTGCTGCCACTACTAAAGAAATTGGATTCTCTTTGTAGAACACCCAACCATATTTTCAGCCATCTTATCACTGGACAACAATCACAGCAAATCCAATTTCCAGCCATAAAATCTGTTTTTCCAAAAGTGGCATCCATCTCCCAAAAGATTTCCATCAGACACGTCTGTAAGCATCTTTCAAGTTTCCTCTGGATGAATCTGTCATGCAATTAGGTTATGGATGAGCTGCCGTGACAAATAGGTTGCCATTTGCCTTTTGATGTCCTTTTGATTTTGATGTTTCAAGTATTTCCTTCTTTTAAATGCTGTCTTCTGGGAGTTGTACCCACTCTACTTTATGTTTTGGATAAAACACTTGCAGCAGCATCTTTTCTTTGGGAATCTAAAGAGCATGTTATAATGTGTCATATTTTTCCCAGGAGTGAATATTATTTTGAATACTTAGTGTATTGTGGAATAGCCCGCAGACTAAAGAGTGTATTTACTTACTGGTTTTCTCTGTCCTAAGAAATCTTTCAGTTGGTAAAATAGAATCATAGAATCATAAAATGGCTTGGTTTGGAAGGGACCTTAAAGATCATCCCGTTCCAAGCTCCCACTAGACCAGGTTGCTCAGAGCCCCATCCAACCTGGCCTTGAAGACTTCCAGGGATGGGGCATCCACAACTTCTCTGGGCAACCTGTGCCAGTGCCTCACCACCCTCACAGAAATGAATTACTTCATTCTTCAAGTCTTTATTTACCTCTGTTGCCTGTGGCTTATGATACCATCTTTAGTTATATTATGATTTACTATTTTTCCTCAATATCTCTGCCTTGTTCAATGCAGAGTGGAATAGATAAATCACCTGCAAGGAATGAAAGAGACTGCTGTCTGAGGGAATTCCTTTGCTGAGCTGGTATAGTAAGGCAAGAACCTGAAAGAGAGAGAAATACTAAGACAGCTATTGCTGCTCTGGAGGAATAGCTTCTACTCCTCAGAAACTCTGCCTGGGTTTCTGAGTGGTGCGACTGTCCACTGCTAGAATAACTTTTGTCTAATAACTGGGTTTTTCTTGTTCCTTTTTCTTTCTTTTTTTTTTTTTTTGCATTAAGTTTGCACTGAGATATCTTTCTAAGAAAAAGAACAAATTTAATACTATTTTAAAAATTTAGAAGATGAGAGATTAAATCTATCTTTTTATTATTTAATTAATTCTATTATTAAATCCAGAAGCTAGTCCATACTGCTTTACTCCCAGCTTCTCACTGATAAAATTTTCCAGTTTTTGCACATCTTATTTTTGCCCGTCTCTCTCTACGAAAATATGGAATATTTCAGGTCAAAGAGGCTTAATTAATTGTTAAAATTATTTATTTAAATTCCAATCATCATGATCTTTCATAAAAAATAACTTCAAAACCTTGTGCATTCATGCTTTTCATTGCTGTGTTTAATGAAGAAATTATTAAAGCCGATTTTAATGTCATCAATGTGAGGATATTGCTTTTGAATTTTGCAGCACATCTAGAAGCAAAGAAATAAAATGGCCCTTTAAAAGCAATGTATTTTACTGCAAGTAGTTAGGCAACTCCTTAGTTCCTCTGCACACCAACAGTGACTAGACCTATGTTTCAATTTGTGCAAATGTATAAAACAATTCAGAATCTGCCCCTACAACAGGCAATTGTTCTGCAAATAAATTTGAGTTAGGAAGTGAACAATATTGTTTTCTGATGGCTCCAATTCCAGTTTTGTTGTATTTTTTTCTCTAAGTTGTCTAATGTCCTTGTAGCTTAAAACTCGAATTGCCTTGCAGTTAATGAGGCGTAATTACTTCCACTTTATAAACACTAAGTATTTTCTTTCTTTTTACAAATTTTTTAGGTCAAAACACTTAGGAATAAACTACATTCATACTTTTCATTTGGAATAGACTACATGCATACTTTTCATTTGGATGTTAAAGGATGGTTTTCTCAAAGCAGTTAAGCAATTGAGGAAGGTATGTGCTACTAATTTTATGCAGTGGTCAGCATAAGATAGCATAAATGATTTAGAGTTCTCGATAAACTAGCTGCCAAATGTAAAAGAAGGTGCCTATGGGCTAGAAACACTTTCTCAATATTCAGGGTATATAATAAGAAGAGATAAAGATCTGAAAGTAAAAAAAAAAACAAAAACAACCCCAGAAAAAAAAAAAAAAAACATAAAATTAAAACTAAAAACCTTATCCAGGTTGGCCTATATTTCAAATTCCTAATACAAATCTTTCTTAACTGGCTACTTCATTATTATGCTGCCATCCTCCTATTGCAGGTAAGTAATTAACTCTCCAAAAGATGAGCTTCGCTTAAAAGAGAAAATACTTTATTTTAGGGGAGAAGGACCCTAAGTTTTTCATACAAAAAATGAACTTCCCCATGAACTTGCTTCTAACACTGAAACTTATGCCTATTTAATCATAATGTTTCAATGTCTTCTGTTCAATTTATGTTGTCATAATACTATTACTTTTATGAGATAAGGAGGCATAGCTAATTATGCTATATACTACATAAAATTTTTTTTCAGCTCCAAGTAGTTGCAGGCTTTGTGCATTGAGGATGTTACCTTTGTACTGCATGCTAAGGAAAAGTACTAGAAATTATACTAACTAGAAATATAACTACTTGTTCAAATATTAATATACTCCCCATATAGTCATTAAAACTAAAAGGGAAAAATTGCTTTTGAGCATTTCACATTCATCAATAGTTCATGAAAATACGTAACAAGTTATGACACATCTAATAAAGATGAAAGGGATGAAAATCCTTGTGAATTTTTAATATGGATAATAAAGGGCATTAATACAGCTTAATTATATTGATAAATAATTTAAATTACTTTTTAAACTATGTTTTATTTTTATTTGAAATAACTTTATGTGGTATTCTTGGAGGAATTATAAACATGGCATTATACTGCCAGCCACTCTACAAGGGGAAGTAAATGTTGTTGTATTGATGATCTGAATAAATATGGCCGTTTAAAACATTCTTAGAACATTTCCTCTAAAATGCTGTATCTTTTAAAGTACCCTTTTAAATCCAAAGTTTAGATGAATGTTAAATAACAATAAAAAACCCAAAGATCTGTCCTGAGATTAGATGTCTTATTGATCTGCCTTCTTAAGGCAAATCAGTTTCTGTGCACATCATCATACAAAGGAATTGTGTTGCCATCTTTGCAGGGGACACTTTTGGTTTTCAGTCAGCTCAGGTATAGCTAAGTTAAAGGAAATGTAGGTATTTCATTTAAAACCAGGGGCTTAAACCAAAGTTCAAGATTAAGTCCCTAGCTTTATTTCAGTGAAATATTCTGACTTTATTTTCTCAGCAAAGTAAGCTAATACTGCATAGGAGCTTTAACTACTTAGCAGTTCAGGGTTGACACGCTTTTATCAAGATCCGTGTGCCCAGACTGAAATTTGTCTTTTTCACCTATGTTGCATTTTCACAGAGGAGTGCACCAGTGTACCTCCCTTTCTCTCTTTCTTCGTCTCTCTCTGTGTTCCCTGGCTGCAGCCTGCTGACACTTACCTAGAAGCACAGAATTATAGAATATTGTGGCATGGGACAGACTGTATGCCGAGGAGCAGGAGGAGGGGTTTGGTTACAGAGAGCCAGTCTCTGATATGAACACAAGCAGGCGGCTATTGGTCCATGGGCTGGGTTGTGACCAATCACAGCTGAATGTGGAGTCATTTACATAGCCTATAAAAAAGCTGGGTACCCAAATAGTCTCTCCGCTGCTTGAAAACCTCAATGTGTGTTATCTCTCCACCTCCCACGCACTGCGACAGTAGAATATCTTAAAGTCTAGGGGATCCATAAAAATGACTGAGTCCAATACCCTTCTTCTCACAGGACTACCTAAAACTAAACCATATGACTACGAATATTGTCCAGACATTCCTTGAAGTCTATCAGGTTTGATCCCATGACCAATTCCTTACAAAGCCTGTTCCAGTGACCAGTCACCCTCTCAGTGAAGATTTTTTTTCCTGATGTCCATCAGAACTTACCTGAGCACAGGGTACTTCCATTAATTTCCTCATGTCCTATCACTGGTCACCAGGGACAGACATAGCACCTCCCTCTCCTCTGTCTCCCTTGAGAAAGCAAGGAGGGCAAACACTCTGCCTTCTCCAAGCTCAGCAAACCAAATGACCTCAGCCTTTCCTCATAAATATTTTCCTTGAGTCCTTCCACCATCTTCTCCCTCTCCCCTGGCTACCCTCTAAAAACTTTATAGCCTCCTTATATTGGGGCACCCAAAACTGCCCCCACCACCTGAGGTGAGGCTGCCCCAGTGCAGAGCACTGGACAATGCCCTCCCTTGCCTGGCTGATGATGCTGTGCCTGATGCCCCCCAGGACATGCTTGACCCCTGACTGCTGCACTGGGAAGACACACTGGGCACACTACAGGGCACGCTGTTCAACTTGCCTTCCACCCAAGCCCCCAAATCTCTTTCCACAGGGCCTCTCTTCAGCCTCTTGTCCCACAGTTTGGCCATATAACCTGTAAAACCTGCTGTAGTTACTACTGAGCTGGTTTGGTCTTACCAGCTACCTGAGTTTCTCCTGTTCTGGTGCAAGAGAGCCAGGAAAACAGTTATCACAGCCACCGGAATCAGCCAGTGCAGCAGAATTTATACAGGGAAATATATATTTAATTTTTTTAGAAAGACACAGATACATTATTTGGCAGTCCTGCCACCTGAGGACAGGTGCCTCCAGAGGCCCAAAGGAATTTTGTGTCCTAAACACAGCTGAGTCTGATTTCTGCCGTCTCCACCTGAAAATTTTCATGAAAATCTGTCAGGGCTGTTTCTTAACAGCTCTAGAGACCTTTAGTCCTTCTCTTCAAAGTAAATTTCTGGTCTCAGCAGGGATCAGACCAAAGACCCAAAGTTACTAGTTATGTGCTGTCCCACACACAAAGGAATTGCAAATTTTCACTGCCAGGTGACTCTATTGAACATTCCCCATCCTCCTGTTTGAAAGATCCCTACAGAAAAATACTTAAACCCCAACACTATGCCAATAAGCAAGCCAACATCTACATTAATAAAGCATTAAAATCTCTGCATATTTATCACAACTTCCTCATACTTTACTTCTGAAATATTTATAAAGTGCATAATACTTTCTGAAGTTGTCTGTATTTTATATTAGAAAATAAAAATAAAAGTTAAAGTTAAAAAATTCTCTGTCCTCCCCAAAAGTGGACGCTAACAGGAACTTTTGGTAGGAGGCAAACTGCATCTTTGCAACAGCTCAGCAAAACACCTGCTTCCCAGAGGTAGAGTGTGACAGGTGCACTTCTTCCACTCAGGGAAACACCACCTCCATGGCCTCCCAGCAGAGTAAAATTAAGATTTTTTTTCTTCCTCTCTGTCTACTTAAAGCTGAGGGTAATCAAGTGGGTTGCAAAGATGGTAGAGAAGGAAAATCCCACACTGTCCAATGCTATTGCAGGTCCTAAAAGAATCAAAACAAAAAATAACCTAAAACCCAAACATACAATTGCCTAGAAAATATCAGCTTCATAGAGATCTATAAACTATCCTCTCATATAAATAATCAAGGAGAATATTTAGTCATGCATTAGAATAAAATAAGCCACTACAGCTGAGGTAAAATATTTAGGAGGAAAATTTAGTGATTTCATTTCACAAAATATTTTTAAGTTTAAAAAAATGGTTGCCTTCCAATTAAGACATAAACATACAAAAAATGTCCCTAGGAGTCATACAAGAAGAGAACTGGAGCAAAACTTGTCCTAGCTTTTAGAAAATTGAAATCTTTCATCCAGAAAACACTCAAATTTGAAAGGAAGAAAGGTGACAGTGTGTGTCCACTTCAGTGAAAGTGGATCATGCTATTTCAGCTTCCCTGCTCTCTCCCTTTGCAGCAGATGACATCCAGAGGTCCCTTGATCGGATGTGTCCCCTTGACCAAGGACACCTCTTGCCAGTCATTGGAAAGCAAGATGCCCCATGGGCCAGACTACCTGCAGCTTTTGTCCTGGGGACGTGGCTTATGAACCCCTCATAAAACAAGGTGTATGCCCATGTTGTACTTCACCAGCATCTGGTTTGTACCACATCTGGGCTGAGGGTGAGCCCAGGACTGCCTATAAAACCTTGTGTCAAAACATTTTGATTTTGATGCATTTTTATACATTTCCATCTTAATACGGCATTTATCTAAAATTCAAAATTCTTAATGGTTTTCCCACTGTCTTGAGTATTCAAATGAAAAGTAAATTCTCTGTTTTGATGAATTTGATCAAAACAAAACTGCACTGTCATCACAACAGGGCATCTCCATCTAAGGCATGTTTGAGGTTTGCTCATGCACTTGCACACCTGCTGAAGAATTCAGCTAGATGACAGTAATGCTACTGCTTATGGGAGAAGAACAAAATGACAACAGTATATGAAGGGATACTGCCAGGGCAATAGAGGAAACCAATCTCAATAAAAGTTATATAAAGTTAGGACTGAAACTAAATTTTGGTTCTTCAGCAGTGATATTCAGCACTACCACACCTTAAAAAAAAATTTATTTCTTGGTGCACTAAAATTTAATCCTGTTCTTCAACAAAAAGTGCTTGATCTTATAAATAGCTACATAGAATAGTATTAAAATACATCTGTTGGCATAGTGACCTTGGTTATCTCTCCTTTCTTCTTCTGTATTGTTTTGCTTTTTGAGCCTGTCTGTAAGAACTGCATATCAGACCACAGATAAAACAAAGAACTTCATGGGTTGTTCCCAATAATTTAGTGCATTACAGAGATCCAGATTTGAAGGAAATGTAACTTCTTTACTTCCTTTTGCTGGATTTTAGGCTGAAGTGGGGGCGCCTAAAACTCTGTGAGAAAAATGTCTTTTCAAAATTAAAAGTCACAAGGGACATTTAGGTGACTTCTCCAGACTATTCAGACATGCTGGTGATTAGATGCATGTCACCTAAAATCCATGCTTCTGAAAACAACGAGCAGCTACGTCTTACATGTAGATTTGAAACATCTAACAATAAACATCCACTACAAAATATAAAAACCTTGCCTTTCTCTGCTCAGGATTTCTAAAGCTGTGTTAACACTGCATAGGTGACCTGGGGTCAGAACTCCAGGCTCTCACCTGCCAAGTCAGCTGTCATGGTCAATTTATGTCCATAGCTTCATTCCCAGCTTTGACTTGCCATTCAAGCAGCGCAATTTAGGGCAAATTCTGCTTAACAACTTGTTGCTATTAAGGGATTTTGCAGAGTGCAAGCATGGTTGTTGTGAGACAGGAGCTTGTTTTTCAAAAGGAAAAGAGGAGTTCAAGGTGAAGGCTCAATTCACCAGTTTAACTTGCAACTGGTGCTGCTTGGTCAGATGTGAACTTTGGGGAAGGGTCAACACTACTGATTGTTTTCACTATTCCTATCACTTCATAGTAGTTGGCTAAAGTTTTACTTCATCATAATCTTAACACAGTCTACTGCTTTCATTTACCTGTTTAAATAATATTTGGGCAATAACATCCTATTTGGTTTTGAAACCTGGTTTATTTTTTGTGTAACAAAATTTTCATATGGGCAGTTTGACATCCTGGGATCTGAAGGATTTTTTCAGCCATTCTTTAAGTTGAATAGTTTAAAGACAAGTGAAAATAGTCCATTGACATACTCCAAAACTGAAGGGATGCATAGTCAAAATAAGTAAAATGGCAAATTCCAGCTGACCCAATTATGCAACACAAGCCCACAGAAACAAACCTAGGCTTTAATAGCCAGCTTAAACAAAATATAAAATAAAATGTGCATCTTTAAAGAGGGAGGATTTTTAAACCTTCACATCATGAAAAAGAATGGACCATATTTAGTGTGCAGTTGCTGGAAGGTGTTGGTCGAGTGGGAAGGTCTTGATGGGACAGACAAACCATTTTGAGTAGTGCCTTACGCAATTACACTCCCTAAGAGAAATTTTGAGGAAGCTCTCCTTTAGATTCTGGTAAAAAGGAAATATTTAATCAGTGGTGGACATATTTTGGCTTAGCTCCTACTAGAGAAAATGGTTATAATTCAAAGCCTTTTATTATTGTTTTACATGTCAAGGATGACTTCTCTGTTTGTTCAATTAATGTAGGCAAGAAGAAAATCAAAACTACCTTTTGAACAATTTGTGGGAAAATAAGAGAGGAATTCCTCTCTTCAGCTTAAGAGAGGAAACATGAAAGAAAGTTGATGAGCAGTTGAACTCACCAGTAGTGTCTTTTTCTAATATAGAAGATAAAAAGCATTGAGATCTGAAAGTGAGAAGGGTTCTGAATCTCCCTGAAGAAAAATGGAAAATTCTCGGAAAAAAAAATATCTAAACACCTAGGATGAGCTACAATTAGAAATTAGCGTACATGAAAATCATAAACTTTATATAATTCTGACCTTTGCAAGACAAATTGGTTTTTCTCAGTAAAATATTAAATCACTGTTCAAGCCTCTCAAACACCTTCCACAATCCAGGGAAAAAATATGAATTTTGAACCTCCCTGGTATCTGGGAGATTTTGAGTGGTGATTTCAGTTCTAAATGCTGTCAGCTATTTGCCAAATATGAATTGGATTCATGGGCCTGACTTATACTTTCCATGAAGGCTTTAGGCTCAGTCCACTGCAGTTTCATGTATGAGCATTGTCTGTGTGGTTGGGTATGTGTGTTTAAAATAAGTAACCAAAACCTACAAGGAAGGGAGTGCATCTTACACTAAGGTATCTCAACCTGTAATGATTGTCTCTGTTTGGTGCTGCTACTAGCTACTTGAGTCTTTCATATTTCTTTTTGTGAAAATTAAAATTGGAGTTTAGATTTTATTGTTTCTTGAGTGTATTTATTTCCATTTAACATGATGATCCCTTTTTTGTGAGAAAAGCTTAACCTAAGAGAAATGTGTTCAAGTATTCTAGTTCTGTAATTTTACTGAAGATAGAAGAGTGAAGTTTGCACAAAATCCAGGTCTTTATTAGATAAAACAGAAAAGATGCTTTTAGGATTAAAGCAGCAAAATAATCAGAACTCCTGGTTTCTCTTTACCTTTATCAGTTTAGGTGTTTTTCTAAGTCTCAGAACACTTTTTCAAAAGTAATATTACAATCCTTTTTATTATTTATTTTTTCTTTTGAGGAGTCTGTAATCACTTTTCAAATACTGCACTCCCAAATCCCTTTTTGAGACAGACACACCTTCTTCTCTGTAGTTCTCGAGAGTTGAGCCCTCTTCTTCTCTTCACATGTATTATTTATGTGAGTAGGCAGAAAGCTGAAAATAATAAATTGGCAGATCCACGACTGCACACCACTCAGTAGAAAGCTGAAGGAGCACAGCACCACAAAAAATGCACTATAACTTTCCAGATTCTACTGGACACTTTGAAACATTATACCTCTTGGGCAAGATGGCTTCTGGCAATAAAATTGGAAATTGGTCATGGCAACAAATCCTTGTAAGACTTGTACCTGCAATAAATGAACCCAAACAATAGTAGTAATTAAAATCTCACAAGATTCTCCTTCAGTACTCTGAAATAAGTCTAGTAAAGAAAATGCAAAGGTAGATTGTCTATCAATTAAGGCATTTTATGTATGTTATTAATTTCTTATGTCTTCCCTAAGCAGAATTTTCTCTCTACCTAGCCACTATGTAAAAAGAAAAAGGAATAGCTTTTCTGGGAGTTTTGCCTATGCCTGTTAACTTGGTGACAGGAGCAGTGGGAACAGTAAACTCTGCAAATGTAGGCCAGTAGTAAGTTGCTAGCTTCTACAGAGAAAAATTAGAGTATTAGTATAATCTTTACTGTGGAATGTCCTTGGAGAAGAAGAGCACCATAACATCTACTGTAGTAGACATTCTCACATGTCTAAAGAGTTGTTTAGGAAACACATTCAACAGCAGTACAAAGAACCTCCTAGACTTAGTCTAACCCTAGGCAAATACAACTCAAGCCTATGACCCAGTGTGATGTGCAGCAAGACAGAGAGGCCTCTCTGAGCTGAACTACCTGATGAAGGTGCAACAGGTTTATATGTGCAACTGTGAAGTCCCTGAGTCAAGGCACAGAGTGGCTATTATCTGAAAGAAGCATCCTAAAACGTAACAGTCATTGAAAATATAAAATTCAAATGAAATTGTAATGGCAAAAGAAGTGTAAACCTCTGAACGATGTTTCTAAGAGGAATCATGCACACCCAGGTATGCTGTGGGAACCATAGTTCTTCACAAGTGTTTCTGGTTTCTTTCACTGTGTTTTTATACTTAACTGTTACTGATAAGAGAACAATACAACACTGAAATTTTATGAAGGAGAGAGAAAGCTTTATTTACCACAGATGAACATTTAAAACCAGAAAGTTAGAAGATATATGAGGAAACTTTTCCTATGAGCCTCTCCATTAAAGAGTTTCTCATCTTTAATGATTGCCTACTGTATTCATAGGCTACTTCAGAGATTTGCATGCCATTTTATTCAAGACTACTTCTGCTAGACTGTTGTTTGCTGATAATCCTTTACTACTATTCATGTCCCAAGTGTTGTAGTAATATCCTATCAATCTCTATCAACATGAAGGCTGCATTTTTCCTATGTGCTTTACAAACACACATAAAATGCAAATCCACACAAATATATCATGACTTTATCTCACTGCTTAAAATAAAACAAACCTTTAAAAATGTTTTCTTTTTAATAATAGCTTTTGTTACTGTGAGCTTCCCATGTTTTTCCTTAGAGGCTGTTCAAATATTTTCAGGTAAAAAATTAGAGAGAACAAAACATAAAATATAATGCTTATGCTGTGGTAGGTAAACAAAACTGCATAGTATATTTTAGCTAAGTTTTTTTTTTCTCTAGTCTCTATTTTCTCTTGAAGCTGAGGACACAGTCAAACTGGGGAATGGAAATTCATGTTTTCATGCCGTACTACATACTCTAGAAAAGCAATTTTCTGGATTACTGAATGCAGACAACTAAGATGCGGAAAAGATGAGATTATGATATTTTACAGCTGTCTCTAAAGTTATTTGTGATGGATTAAACTACAAAGGGAAGTTAAAATTCAAATTCACTTTTCACATCATATGGTTCTTGTTTACTGATTTAACGAGTCTATAGAACTTAAATTTGAAGAGTTGTCATTAATTTTAAAAGCCCTGGTCTTGTAAATATTTGCAAACTCCTTGTGTAAAGGATGCAGGTTTGTGCACAATTTTTTTCTACTGATTTTGAAATTTTGCTGTCTGTAATGTTTTTTTTACTCTGCACAGCCAGTTATTCATTTGACTTTTTCTGTTACAAGTTTGCTGTTACTTTTCCTGTAATTTCTAGCTGGATGTAGTAGAAAGATTTGTTGACCAGGGCAAGAAGCCCACCAGATTTAACAGGGCGTGCCAGGTCAGTGTTGTGTGCCTGTAGCAGGGTTGTCAAGAAAAGGTTCCTGGCCAGGCACAAGAAGGTTTCAGTGATCATGTGGATGATTATGATTAGCTTTGTTGCTAATAAAGTATCTGAATATTGCCAATGCAGTATCTAAACAGTTCACCATCTGCTACAATGGATCTTAGTATAATCTAGTCATGGTACCTCTCCTGCATCATGAGATTTAGTGAGATCCACATGCTCCCTAAACTTCTCAGAGAAGTCTAGGTGTGGCGTGGTCCACTGAGTTTCAGATTTGGGCAACAGGCTGTGTCTAAAGGGTAATAATATAAGCAGGTTCAGCCAGAAATGTGCAGGTATACAGCCTCTGGCTTTGCAGAATTCGCAATTACAAAGCAACAAAGCACCTAGGTGGCCGCAACTTTATGTCCAGACAACTTTATTTGACTGGACCTTAGTGCTTTATACTGTTCCATCCAAAAGTGAGTGTTTCTCATCTTCAAACTGGACATAGGAAGGGGATCTACTTGGAAGCTGCCTGAAACCTTGTTAGACTAGATGACCCAGTCTCTAGCAGCATTTTACACCCTTTTGCGAGTTGATGTGCATCAAAGTCAATCACAAACATCTCAGCTCCCCCATTTCTGGAATGCATTGATTATGTGAACATCCAGACAGTTTCTCCTGAAATACCCACCTGGAGTTCTTGCATTAGGACAAGCCACATCACCCATCAAAGAGCTGGAAAAGGAAAGAGGTTGTTGGGAGAAGAGGCACACAAAGATACCACTATCTTTGGTCACCAACACAGTGCCATGTTTGATCACAACAATTACAATTATTCTGACCTGAAAAAACTTTGCTAACTGTGTCTACTTTCTCATTTTTACATGGAATGAGAAAATGTTATGGTCCTCCACTCATCCTGTGCAGAGAGAAAAATCTGCATGAGAGAAGAGGAAAAGACAGGACGTATGACAAAAGTGGACTGTGTTTCTCCTCCATTACCTCACGCTTCCTCTTCCTTAGTGTCTCCATCTGACACTATTATCCAGGTTAACATTTTAAGTCAATGTAAAAAATTTACCTCTAGAGTATGATACCCTACATTATATAGGAAAGAAACATATATATATATATATATATATGTGTATAAAGGAACAACATTTTTTTACCTCTACAAGGGACTTTTCCCCCGTAATTCTAAAGGGATTCCACACACCTTGCTTAGCTTGTCTTTGCTAGTTATTACATTTTACATATTTAAAACTAGGTACCACAAATACCTCCTGCCATGTCCAGAAAAAAGATCAAAGCAAACCTGCTCCTTACTTCAGTCTCAGTTACTACATTGAGTAAATAAAGTCTGCTTATATAAGACTCAGGTGGGATTCAACAGGTGGCAATGCATAACTGTTTAAATCAGTCAGCTTTCTCTCCTTTGACAGTTACAAGAATTACATTTAACAGAGTTAATATGCTCTAGGGTGCAATTCACCTCATCTAAAAAAAATCATCTAATAATACAGGTCATATAAATCACAGTTGAAAGTGGACGCTTTCCTCCCCTGGCTGTAAAATGGGAGCCTATAACATGGTGATGGGGAAGCCTGGTGTCAGGATGAGAGCAACAGGCTTGGAAAAGATGGCTCTGGCTCTCAGAGTATAGTTCACAGATTTTGGTTGGAGACCAAAGCTACACCTTAAGGTCAAGCACTAAATAGCCTAGAAAGTTATTGTCCTGACGTCTTCTGTCGTCTTCACCCTCATTCATTTAAGCTGAGTTATACTCTCTCATAATTAATTGGACAAAAAAACATGCTCCTGGTTCCTTGCAGCTGTTCAGCTGACAGGAGGCAGCTTGTTAAGTCACTGCAATTCAATTGTGTTTGATTGTACTACTGTAACCTGAAGCTTTGGTTTTCCTCTGCTGTGGGTTTAAATCACAAGTAACTTCCCTGAAGACATTAGATTTATTTCACAGAATAAAAACAACATGAGAAGAGAATCAGGGCCTTAGGCCACCCAGCTTATACAACAATAAAAGGAGAAAGGGCATTTATGGATGACATCATCAAAGCAGCTCATAAAGCCAAACTTACAGCTTGAAAGTGCTATACTAATTAAGAAAGTGTGTTACCGAATTTGGAGACTGAAATGTACGTAACAACACTGTACAAAAACCATAAAGACTTTAATAGAAATTTAGCTGCTAAACAATAGCTAAAACCTACAAAAGTCTTGAATCATGAGTACTTTAATTTGATCAGAGGCATAGGAGTTATGTGCTGCTCAATGGACATAGACAAATCACTGAAGTGAATATTAATCTTTAGATACTCAGGGTGAGTATTTCCTTTCACACTGCAGGTATGTGAGGCATGAACATTATTTGTTTATTCAGTTAAATACATTGAAAAGCAGAAGCAAAATCAATGCACCATACAATTCAACATTACAAAACAATTATTCTATTCAGTCAGTGCTTTAAAAACAAACCCATTCCAGAGCAGCTGGAAGCCTGCAAGTGACATTTATAACAATTGCAAGTGGTAGTTAACATAATGTAGCAAAAGAAAAGCTTGACTCTTTTGGTCTTTTTTTTCCACATATTTTATTTCTAAATTTACATTTGGTTTATGATTTTCATGTAATCTCTTGCCTATTCTTTTATGTCTCCTGAAAAGTTCTAATTAGCAATTCTCACTAGCTTTGGTGCATCTGTCACTGGAATCCCTCCTAATGCATTTTAACGTGCCCAAAACCTGCTCCAGAGTGCTTTTTTAACAATATGTATATTTTGCTTGTTTGTTTGTTTCAAATTCAGATTCATCCCGTAAGCCCAGGTTTATCTGCCAAAATGAATAATGCCAAGTGTATTGGTATAATGATACTCATAGCTGGTTAATTACTTCTAAACATAGTGGAAATAAAGAAGCAATTTTGTGTTTGTTTTTTTTTTAATCTTGACCATGGGTTTGTGTCATTTAGGGCAAATATCAGTAGAAAGCATGGTAAACTACACCAAGGAGATACACTGTGATAACTCATTCTTGGAGAAAGAGAAAATTAACTGGGAGCATAATGTAAAATTTGAAAGTGCTAGCCTGTTCTTTTTATCTCAGTGGAAATGAATCATTCGACTGACTAATACCAAGGCAGATCAACTCAGACTTGGATTCCCAAATCCAGAAGTGACCCAATGAACTGGATTTATTGTGCTAATACAGCAAATCATGGTGCTGACTATGAATGCTTCTGTTAGTGGTGTGAGAGTATGAATGGATATTTCACTTAAATGACCAATCAGGAGCTATAAAGTTAGTCCAATAAATGAAAACCATTCATTGATGAAAGACCAAAGCACATCATAGACACCTCATGTATCTTTAGGCAAAATAAATCATTTAGAAGCCTCTTAAGCATCCAATGGACTTGAGAAATGGAGGAGGACTGAAGATGCTCTGATGCACAGAAACAGCTCCACAGGCATAGTTTGTGACCAGATTCAGCAACAGCAGAAGCAGTCCTGTAAATGCTTTGGCACACCTGGGGAAAACTGAGGTAATGCTAGATGCCTTACAAAACAGCTCATGTTGTATTTACCTGCCGTGTGGGTCAGCACCAGACCTCACCCATCTCATCTGCTCTTACAGGGCTTTTATGCGTCCAATATCAAATGGGCCAAAGGCGCCAGACTTTGTCCTCTGTTGTTTATTGCTGAAACACAGCCTTCTCCAAGGCTACCTGCACAAAAATGTAGGTGCAAAATCTCTGGTCTCATGAGTGCCCAGGATTTCAGCCGCTCAGACAGCTGGCTTGGCTGCCCTGTAAACACCTCCATAAACTTTTCCATAGTGCAGTTGTATCACTTAAGTTAATCTCCTTCTTTGGGTGTCCATTTAGAGATTTCAGCCACACTTGAATAACTGCAGAAGTAGTGTGGGGAGAGCAGACCTCTGAATTAAATTCTTCAGCCTGATTTTCTCATGCTGGGCAATGGGACTCTCTAGCACCATGCACATGCTCTCAGAATTCAAGCACCGTAGAGCTGCACAGGGCATGGGAATGAGCCCCATAATAGTTAAAAAAATAATTTTAGCTATTACACACATACACAAAGTATGTGGTGGTTTTCTGAGCTTCATATTTGGGAGGAAGGGCATGTTGGGGTTTTGTTCATTTTCCACTGACTCCTTGCAGACCCTTGAAGGAGTCAGTGGAAAATGAATAAAAGACATACCAGACTTGTCATTTCAAGACAGCAGAAGAGCAGTTTGGACAGCTCTAAAGTACCATGTAATAGTACTTTTATTCCTCACAGACCCACTTATATTTCTGCATGCAGTGCTGCTCTTCTGAACAAGAGTTGATTAGAGTTTATGGTGCTCCATCCACATTCTATATGCAGGAATTTTCAGAGGGAAAATCTGCCAATGACATCATGTTGGAGAGATCAATAAGCATATGTTTTTCAGAAATGTTCATCCTTAAGCAGATTAATACAAGCCCAATCTACTATCAAAAGATATTCTGATATTTTAACAGATTCTTACTTCTCAAGTTGTCAAACCAAGAGGTTTTAATTGCTGCAGCTTCCCTGTTGTAGAATTTTATTTTGCTGATGGATCGGTCTAATTCCTCTAGCAGTCAGGAGAAATCCAACCACTAGCAGTGATAGAACGGTTCTTATACTGAAAAAAGTGGAATTATTATTATAGCTGTTAATCAAGCATAGCCTGTATTTTAACATATGATTTTCTGTCATGTAGTGCCAACTAATGCCATCCAAAGCCCTCCAACACAGAGAAAGTTACAAATTAAATTTCTAAATTTATATCCGTGGAAAATATGGTATTTAACTGGTGATACAACTCCAGTTATGTGACAATAGGGATAGGTATGTCTACATCTTCATATTTGCTTTTGTGCAACAGAAAGGCCCAAAGACCATTTTTCAACAGAGTTTAGACAAAAGAGAGAATGAATCCCCTATTTGACTTTCGGGCTTCTTTTCCTTTTTCTTGTGGCCTCTGCCAGGAGGATGGGCATGGCACAGATTTTGATAAATCTTTGGGGATCAATTTTAACCACAGAAATAATTCAGAATATCTATCTTTGCCTTTTTATTTTTAAAGAGATTAATAATAGAGAGAACTGAGCTTTTTCTCTCTTGGATTTCAGGATGGTATTCTTTAAAACAGGTTGGATTTTTTTTTTCTCTGCTTCGTGGTTAGAGTTGGGAAGCTGTTTCTCCCCTTCTCTTATATACTTGGCAGAACAAATTATAGAAACTGCTACCGGTTCAGATTTTACTGTAACCTAAACCTTGTCTGAGAGTGTTCATCTAGAGCACAACTTTGTCTTATGACAGCTTCTGAATCTGTGTTGTCTGGGTTTTAATTCAGACATTTTGGTCTGTAAATCTCTCACTTCCCACTGAACCTTATCAAAATTAGTGTTGCTGTCTGTAGTATTAAGAAAATAAAGGAAAGGTCAATACCATTAATTCAGCTTCAACTGAGGTTATGCCATCCTCCAGGACAGATCCTCATGTAAGATGTGATGACTTATCTCCTTGAAGAAACCTGCAGCATGGTTCATTTCTTGGTTATTATAGAACAATGTATTTAGTCATCAAAGTCTGCTGCTGCCAAAGAAAGGAAAATAAAGACTTCTCTAGCTCTCAAATTCAGGAAAAAAAATGGTTTATTTCTTCATCATCAGGCCTCTGTAATACCTGTCTGGCCACAAAGCAAGTGTTGTTTATTCAGGTCTTACTGAACACAAAAGCACTGTGCATTTTATAAGTATAGTCTTGCTCAGAGACAGTGCTATATACAATAAAATAGGGGAGGAGTACACAATCCCTTACCAACACAGTCTATAATCTGAAAGATAATAAACATCCAGAGAATGCAAAAGTGAAAAAGAAGCAAAAAGTCAATACAACTTTTTCATTTGATATATGGCCTTCTTTTCCATTTTATCTTTTGCTCTTTTAGTAAAAGCTTCTGGGCAAAGCTGCTGACTGCAGAAGCTATGACCCAGGGCATACAAAGCCCATCTTCACAGAGAATAACCTGTACAGCAGGCTGTTCCATATAGTGACAAGCCTGAAAGCTGTGGGAAGGAAGGAAATGTCTGAAGGAAGCTTCAAATTCTAGGAATCAAAAGATCTGCTTTCAAAAAATGTCTCAAAAAGTTTCAGTGTTGCTGTTGATTACCTTGTGTGCCTGTAATTCAGTAACCAGGTTCAGTATGTCCCTTTATTCCAGGTTCTGCACAGATTTAAGGAAAAATCTTTTCTTTTTGGCAGAATTTGCAGGGCAGACTCAGACACTAAATAGGAAAGACACATAGTTTAATGTAACAGTACAATGTGTAAGAGTACTAAATACTGTTTTAGTCCACGCTGAATTAATCAAAACTATGATGTGAAAACAACTATTTCCTACCATTCAAATTAAACTTTATTGAGGACAGGTAAGGTCTAATAATTTAATATGTTTGGATTGTGTTTAAACAACACAATAAGGTATGAGAAGCCTGGAAAGGCACACAGATAATGAAATTGGTGAGGAAGAAGCAGTGGAGTAGTGAGGAAGCTCCATTGATCATTTGGTGGATGGTATTGTAACATTTACCAACTGTCTTTTGTTCACAGTCTGGAAAAGCTGCTCCTAAAATAAGTTTTCCCTGTTGGATGTTTCTGATTATTCTGGAAGGATGAGAATGAGGCAGCAGGGACAGGGGAGCTGGCCACAGTATTGGCAGTGGGATCTCCAGAGTCTGATCACTTATGGCACAGGGACATCAAACAGGTGGCAAAGAGGGAAAGCTCCTGTTTCCTTGTAATATTTGTCTTTGGGCTTTCGCAGATGTGTAATTATTGCCTAAAATCCATATAATCTCATCTTCTATTTCAGTCTAAGGACATGAAAGCCTGGCTTTATTTTGAGTAGGAGTGACCTACTCAAAGGTCAGTGTCTGTCACAGGAAGCTGTCAGGCAGTAAGTTGCCTAAAGTGAAGCTAATCACCTGGATATCCTAATGGCCTAATCCCAGATGAGGTACTCATCTGGGTAGGTGGGATGATTCATCTACTGCAGGTGCCCTCACTCCTTAATCCTGATAAAGGAGCCTAAACAGCTAGCTTTGTCTGGAAACTTGACTAGGTTTGATTAGTCAGCCAAAGATAAGTGAGATGAGCCTTAACCTCTGCACATAAAATTGCTCCTGTCTATTAGGAAGTTGTCCTTGGTCAGAGAGTGCCTTAAGATGACAGATGCCAGCAGGTATCTTTTGCTGAAGTAGGTACAAGAGTACTTCAGAGCAATAGTGGTTCAAAGTGGTGCCAGGGGAGGGTTAGATTTGGACATGAAGGGGGCATTTCTTTCCCAAGAGGGTGGCTAACCAGTGGAATTGGCTTCCTAGAGAGGAAGGTGATGCTCCAAGCCTGCCAGTATTAACACATTTGGACAATGCCTTTAATATTATGCTTAAACTTTTGGTCAGCCCCAACATGGTCAGGCAGCAGGAGTAATATGTTCCTTCAGAGTATGTCCCTTCCATCCAAAATATTCTATTCTATTCTATTCTATTCTATTCTATTCTATTCTATTCTATTCTATTCTTTTAATGATCTTTCTATGGGGTATTTTAGTATTTTTCTGCTGAAGAACAGCAAGTTCAGGATCTTCTCTAGATGAACATTTTTACAATCATTAAATTGGATTATCCTTAAAAGAGTTATAAATTAGGTTTCTGACAGTCAAAGTTTTTCCTACAAGTTGCTCCTTTTCTGGTTTGGGAGAAAGTCCTTGTGCAGATTGTGCTAGGAGCCCAGACAAAGTTTGTAAATCCACAAATTTTTTGTCTTTTGAGCATTGATCTTAAAAATAGATATATAGTAGTGATTTCTCTGCTCAATTTTGAACATAATATCCCTCCTACAATGAAAAATAAAATGCATGCAAGATAGGGTTTTTTTTATCTATCATCAGTCTTTGACACCAGCTTTGCCTTACTACTTTGCTCTGGAATTTTCCCTCACATGTGTCACACACCCTGTTGAACAATAATCAGCAAAATTAAGTGAGCTTTTATCCTGCTCTGTCCTGCTATATGGACTACATTGCCAGGCAAGATTTGGAGCAAAAAGTTGAGCTTTGCCATTAATTACAGTGTGTTGATAAGAGTAAATTCCATTTGTATCATTTGTCTTGGAAGTGCAGGTGAATAAATTAACTGGTGTAAATGTCCAAGGTTCATGGGTAGTTTTACATTTCAAATAGACTTTTCTCAAATGATCCCTAGGAAAAATATTGGCTTTGGATAGAGATCTGAAATCAAATCTCCTAAGATTTTCAATCTATTCTTATTACACTTCTTTCCCTCACTTGCTTTCCAGGATCCAGAAGGGTGTGAGAACATGAACCAAATTGTAAAATAAATTCTGTAATTTGTTCTGAAAACTCAAATTTGTTTTCAAGGAGGTGTAAAAAATTACATTTTTAAATTAAATTAAAACTATCTAGTATAAAAGTGGATATTTTTAATTTTAAAATTATTTTGCATTGTTTTTATTAATACTGATGTTTTGCAGCTTTTCTAAGTCAGTCAAATGGTAAGAATTTTCAATGGTGAAAATTGCAGATAAAGGAGTACATATTCTATTAGCAATACAAGTTGATGTTCTTGCTATTGGTAGTTGATAAATTTTTCTGTCTGTTCTTCACAAAGAATCTGTCTATGTGATTTCTTTTCCACAAACTTAAAAGTGTGCTGTGAATGCAGGCAGGTCAGAGCAACAGTCTCTTTTATTTTTCACTTTATTATGTAAGTTGCACAATTCAACTCTTTGAATATTTGCAATACTAACGCTCCAAGGTTAAGGTTAAAAAAAGCTGATTTCAGAACAAAGGGAAGCATTATTAATTTCCAGGAAGTATTAATGTCTCTCAGTACATTGGGCAGGAGCTAGATGAAAATAAGCTTTCCCTTTTTAGAGGATTTAGTTTTTTATGACTGTGAGCATCTACATGTACTATGAAATTTCTGTAAATACTGACGGTGTCTGAACGGGAAAGGGTAAGAAGGAGCAGTGGAGCGGAGCTGAACTCTCTGCTTAAAGAAACCTTTTAAGTCTTCCTACATTGATTTGTGGAGCTGCAGAGCACTGCTTAGCTTCCACTGAGGTACCCAGAAAGACCTTCTTTATTACAGCTCAAGGCAACTGAATGCCATTCAGTGTGTTTCCTTTTAGAGCATAAACTCTCCTGCACTTGAAGTTGTGAAGAAATATTGCAGCAGGAATAGTCAAATCTGCTTATATGTGAAGAAGCTATATATGTAACAGAGCTTTGTCATTTCCCTTTAGTTTCCTAAGTAAAATACCACCTATATTAGCTACCAGATAGAGCTACAGGTAAAACCTGCTTTCAAGGTCAGCTTATTGGTCTTCTGAAAGTTACCAAAGCCATTAAATCTAGACCTGATGCTAGAAATGTGAGCTTGGAGATAAACAGGGATCCTCCCAGTCTGGAATTGTATTGGAGCTCTCCAATTCTATTACATGCATCACAGACTCAGTGGTGTAGCCTTGCAGAAATCTGTTATGAAATGAGCCTCAAGGACCATGAAGAGATTGATCACTTATATAAAATAATATTCTTTTTCTGGTTTATTCTGTTTGTGCAGCCACTGGAAAAACATTTCATTTCTTGACAAAAGTGTTGTTCAACATCCATCCACTCTTATGAAGCTAAAAGAAATAATATATTTTGCACCAATACAAAGAATTTTTATTAAATACTTTGCCATTATGTTAAGCAATGTTCTGCTTACCTCTTGACTTCTTTTTGGTTTTTCTTCTAACAAAGGTATAGTAATTGTACCTTTCTTTTCTGTATTTTGGATACAACTTGATAGGAGGATTTATAAAAACTGATTCTTTTGAATTCTATTGAACAGGGTTTGACCACTTCAGTTTTCTACAAAAAGAAAGCAAAAGTAAAAAACAGGCAGAATTTCAGACGGATTGACTTCTGAAATATATAAGACCTTTGAGAAAATCTCAAGAACTAATTCTCTAAGGAAAGGAAAATTGCATCCTGTATCACCTCACCCTCCTACTTATTGCTCTTGCTTTTGTCTGCAGTTTCAGAAACAAAAATATCACACTGGGAAGAAAAAATATCAGTGTGTTTCAAAAAAAGAAAAAAATGGAGAATGTCATTCTTCTGACACTTTTTCAGTGGAATGTTTAGGCTTATGTCTGGCTTTTGCCGTTTAAAAGCATTAGGCTACAGGCCAAGCTGAGGTTTGTTGGAATCCTGAGTACCTTGCTTATCTGAGCCTCTGAACAGCAAATAGTTTTATAACATAATAGTTTTTATAATAGAGTTCAAGGTAGGCCAGGTCCTCATTTATGGTTTTGATCTCCATTTCTTTGGAATCACCACAGACCATCAGCGAAGATGCTGGAGAAAGTTGCCAGAGAGTTCCTTAAAACATTTAATATGTCAGCAAAATCACTGTGAAATTAGTATTGTTTTTCTGATGCAGCTAATCCTTTTTTCTCTAGTGATACAGTTCCTTTTGATCTTTAGGTGAAGCATTTGCACAGTCACAAAAAACATAAAGCAGGATGAATATCTGCCTGGGATAGCAGATGTGATTTGCACTATACCTTCTCTCATGGGTGATAATATTCTCACAAAAATAGTCTCTAACTCTTTAATAATTTGACTTTAAAAAATAATCTTATCATATTACGAGGCAAAGCTGTAAATGACTGCAAGTCCAATAAACAAATTAATGTCATTTTTTACTCTCATAACCCTGATGCTTTCATGAGAAAGAATATCTTGACTCTAAAAAGGTCATTTCTCTTAGGCTGTAGGAGGACTAACAAGCTAATTATAAATCCAGCTGAAGGGAAGACTTATGGACTCAGTCCATAATTATGTCTGGAATTGGCTTATTCTGAAAGTATACTGAACTCAGTGGAATCTTCTGGGATTTCAGGCACTCTACATAGACCGTTGAAATAAATCCTTAACACAGTTTTAATTTCTTTTCTTTTTCTATAACAGATCAAGCTATTCCTCATGTAGAGGTTTTGTTCTAATTATTTCATTGTATCAAACAGTCATACAGTTTTGCAATGCAATGTATTCTAAGGGTTATATATATTTCAGTATATAAATGTATACAAAATTTGACCTACATTTAGAAGAGGATGTGAAAATATTTTGAGCCCAATAGGAAAAAAGGATGTGTTCAGCTATTTCCTGGATTAGGGCTCTAGTTGCAGCATAAATGAAGAATAATGGGAGTTGCAAAGGGGAATATTTCTCCCCTACTACCAAGTGACTGGGAAAATTGAAGGAGAAAAAAAAGTGAAGTCTCAGAGGTTTTTATAACAAACCTTAGAACCAACATGGGAGATGGATGTGAAAGACTGCATTTTTAAAACTGTTTTACAAGTTCAAAAAATAATCTCTTTTCTCTCTTCATTTTAAGGAGAATTTTAGCATCAAATGAATGACCTTTTTATGT
Source organism: Geospiza fortis (assembly GCF_000277835.1). Classification (NCBI taxonomy): domain Eukaryota; kingdom Metazoa; phylum Chordata; class Aves; order Passeriformes; family Thraupidae; genus Geospiza; species Geospiza fortis. The sequence goes on from NW_005054306.1 coordinate 9,968,907, forward strand.
ACAATCAATAGTCCTGAATATGTAAATGGTGCATTGTAATCAATATATAGGAATAAACACTAAGGCAGAAATATTATCACTGACAAAAACATCCTCATATAGCTGAGAAAAAGCGGAGATGAAAATTTATTTTTCCAAATATAACCTCATAGCAATTTTTTCCCCTCAATGTGAATTAGTGACTGGTACTGAAGGGCAAACAAAAAAATAGATTTGAGATATAGTTATAATAATAATACCAAAATTGATATCAATATCAACATGAAAGGTACTAAAATATACTGAAAAAAGCCACTTCTTTTAAACCCTTCAGCTGCAATTCAAGGAACCTGCCATGTTTATTGATTGATATGAGAGTACTACAGCAAAAGCTTTAAAGAATGAAAATTTCCCAAGGAATATTGTGTCATTGCCAGTAAACAGAGTTTAATGTTATAACTTCATCCTCAACAACACTACCTTTTGAAAGTTTGTGTAACGTGACCTGTTTGTAAAGCTGATCAAGACTGAGCTCTCCAATAACATATGACAAAAAAAAGAACTCATATAAAGAATCAGACATGTTGACAAAAGTGGGTGAAAATGTGCTTTATTATATTACTGAATATGTAGAAATATCAAACAAAAGAATGGAATTTGAAATAATTTTAAATTGTCCTCAAATTTTATAATAAATATAAATGTGAGAGAAAACTTTGGGATATTATTGAAACTCACAACTCTGATTATTTTACAAAGTCTAAAATTTCCACTCAAAAAGCTTTTGCCAAGGACAATATCCCTAGATAATCAAGAAGAAACTTTGCCTTTGCTCACACAGCTATGTAATGCACTTTCAGTATGTAAACTGACAAAGGCATTGAAAAGAACATTAAATTTGTTCTAGTTTCCCTGACCGAGCAGGAAAGTTCAGAGGGTTTGTGATTAAAATACATGTTTAACCTTGGGTTATTAAGTAGGAAAAAAAGAGCATATATTAAAAAAAGGTTTATTTTGATAGTCTTTCTGTTCTTCAGTCTGTCATCCAATAAAGCTGAAAATTTAAGTCTGACTATAAAACAGCTTTAACTATTCTGTCAAGTGTGACTTTTTAAACCTGTCAAGCAGTCATTCCTTTCCTACTGCAAAACATCTAACGGCAAGCTTAATAGTCCTACTACTAAACAAAAGTTTCAGAATAAACCCCCACTTTATAAAAGCCTTTTTACAAACTTATTGAATTCTGGAAGATGCTCCAATTTCTGTTTTCTATCAGAAGCTAAGTTAACTTAGCTTTGGATAGGAACAGATGTTTCTGCACTGAGGTCAAAGAAACTTCTATAAACAATAGTTAAGTGGGGAACTTTGTGAAGCAATTAATATTTTTGCCCATTGGTTGTCACCTGTCAATAATAGTGCTATGGAATTTTGCTATCAAACTGTCAACATTAGATTAAAAAGTTGTATTTATCAGTTGTAGCACAGGTTGTATAATAAAGTGCTGTCTTTCTGTGCTGCTACCTCAGCACGAAATTCTAATAATAATCTGTATCATTAATAAGCTACTAAAAGTAAATTAAAGTGTCTTCCTCTGGCACTGGATAGTATAAGAAATCTGTATTTGAGGCTGCATAATACTTTCCACTAAGAAATCCCAGTTTTCAGTAACTTATGACTTTGCCTTAGGTCAACTTTTCATGCTGAAATTTTCCATGCTCGCTCCATACTTCAGACCTTTTCTTTTAGAGAGATGGGTGTTAAATTTCAGCAGAGGTTCAAGTACTTCAAAGAATGAGCATTGATAGCAGCTTTACCAAAACAAATTCTCAGGTATTTGATGGATTCTGGCATTTGTACTTTAGAACAGCGTTCTGCCAATAGTAGTGAAGACTGCTGTTGGAGATACACATCTCTGCCCCAAATCAAAGTCAGATTTGGCCAAATTAGCGGAGTCTTAAAATCTCCTGGTGTACCTCTTCAGTCAGTGCTGACAGGGTTTAACACAGATCCCCTGTACTTAATCCTGGCACCTTGCTCCTGCTCTGGTCTCACAGAGCAGCTGTGCTCTGGTCTCACAGAGCAGCTGCTCTCAAGCTGCGCTGAACCCACTAAAAACTCCCCCAGGAGCAGAGAACACATCCCAGAAGCAGAGAGGCTTAGGATCAGCAGATCCTTCCCATGTGGCTTGGGGCAAGAATGAGTTGAGACAGAACTCTCATTTGAATGATAATCTAGTTTTTCCAGGAATAATTGATTATAGATCTATACTTTCCACTATCTTCACAATTTTATATGAATTTCTGTCAAGTGCTACATTGTAAACAGCAAACATTTTTTCTATATCTCACCAAAAAACCTCTGACAAATTTCTCAAACTCTCTCCTGGATGATCTGAGGCTGTGACTCCAGCATCCCATGCCAAATTTTCTCTCTATTTAGCCAATGAACGGTAAGAAAAAGTACACACTTTTAAGATCCTTTCAAGAAAAAAGCTGCATTTTGAATGTGTTCTGTACTGGCGTAAATTATTGCAAAGCTCCCCAGGTTTTTGTAAAACCACCATTCTCAGAGAAACAAGCAGAATATCAGCAATAATATGTATAAGTGTGCTTTTAAAAGTATATGCCTGCAATTTCAGAACTGCTGACAGTGAGTTTGAGTAGGGATGCAGTTTTCTGCATCCACTATAAAACTGGGCAAAGCCTTCTGCTTTGTCCTGTTTCCATAACATCTTTTTAAGGTTTTTTTTTAGCAGAGTTACTGTGCATAATTAATGAAGCAGGATTGTCATCATTGCACAGAACAGAACCTAGGGAAAAAATTGCAGATCATTTCAAAATGTGTCAAAGCAGGACTGTTTTCCCTTGGAAAAGCAATATAGTGACTTGTAAATGCCAAAGTCAAAAAAGTTTTACAATTTCATTCAGGCATCCTAAAAGCAGTAAATACACAGTATGTCTTATAAAATGCAATTAAAGTGATTTATATACACAAATTGAAATCAAAAACTTACTTTGCGCCCACCCCTTCCCCCTCCAAATAATAGGAGAGGAAACAGCACATCACAGACATGGGTCATTTTGTTTTAGTCACTACTGGAAAGCAGCTGGAGATTACAATGATGAGATCAGTATAAGGCTGCTATATCAAATGGAATGGAATTGCTTAGTGACAGCATAGAGGCTGGATTTGTGACAGCAGTTCTGGAGCACAGCGCAAGGTAGAACAAAATGGTCACAAAAGCACCCACAGTAATGTTTTAGCTCCATAGCTTATATCAGTGGCTAATGGCTTTGTTTTGTTTTGGGTTAAACACATCATGATCCTTAAAAACTTCATGAAGCTGAGTGAAAGCATCAATCTATAAATGCAGGACTTAGCAGAAGTCTATAAAAGCAAAGCTCCTGATTTTAGAAAATGGAAACATCTTTTTACTCTGTACTGAAGTGCAAGACAGGCATATTCCCTAATGTTATAAAACATGTTACAGAGAGAAGAAAGAAGCTGTTAAAACACCAGGACAGTCTCACCAAGTCTCCTGAGCTAGTACGAAATTATTTACTGGCTTTACAATGCTTGATAGATCTTCATTCACAGTGAATGTCTGAATTTGCATATAATGGTTAATTCTTTGAATTCTCTTTGCAGCTTGTTCTTATTCTCTAATCCTCTACTTTTCTAAGAAATGACATTGGTCTTTGGTAAACCATTTCCATGAGAGAGTTGTCTTTGCAGATATCTAGACTTTGTTGATAGGTGCATAATGGTAGACTCGTACAAAATCAAGCATCTCCAGAATTTAAAACTACAATAGTAAAGCATGTGCCTAGAATATATTCCTCCTGGGTTTCAAACCACTTCTGTGTAGGATAGTATTGAAAATTTCATATTATTCATTAAGCTGGGTGTGGAGGGATAGAATGTAAGAGAATAGTGCAGAAGGTAATCTCACACCTGAGGAGTTGCAGCTGTTCTAATCACCAAAGATTAGGAACAGGCCTGCCTTTAACAGGCCACAGCTGTGTCCAATAAGAAGAAGAGTGCTAAAAAGGGTGGGTTAGCTGGGTGAGAAGAGAGTTGGAGTTTGTTGGTTGTGAAGTGAAGAAGGAGTCAGTGCTGTGAGGAGATGCCCATGAGAAATCACTGAGAAGATATGGGAGATTTATAATAAGGTGACAACAGCTGAGCACACAATGCCATTGAAATTTATGTGGTTCATTCTTTTATTTTCTGTGTGGGGCAAAGTCAGCTGGGGTAAAAAATATCACAGTACTTTACTCAGAGAACTGACACATATGAAATATGGAGCAACTGTTGTAATTAATTGCTGACAAGACAAAGTCCAGTTTATTACTTTTAAAGACATTCTAATAGCATCATTTATTAAGTACTCTTATATCAAATAATAAAGGGGTGCATTTTATATTTGGCTTTAGATAGAAAAAATGAAACCTATGAATTGAAAAACACCTCACTATGCAAAACCTTGTACAAATACAAATATTTTCAGTATTTTAATACCGAAATTTTTAAGATAATAATTTAATTATTTCAAGATGCTTTATCCTGGTATGGAAAAAGTTAGCATTGCATTTAGGTTAATTTAGAGGCAGATTGTATACTAAAGGATTGACCTAATTAATTTTGAATTTACACTAACAAGCTGAAGCTGTAAAAAGTGGCTTATATCCTTGTCATAGAACATGTCTTCAGGCAGTTCTCAGGTGATGAGAAACTGTCACACGTTTTGGAGAAGGTTCTGTGTTACTGTATCGTATTAATATTTTGATATACTTCATGGAGAATCTAAACTAAAGAGTAAAATAAGGTTACATTCTAGGCATTTCTTTGGAAGTAATCAATACTGTGTGACAAATTTTCAAGTTACAAATCCTGGGTAACTTTTTTTCCCCCTCAACTCATTTGTGCATGCATTCTCCCTGGTTTTAAGCAACAATTGATAGGCTTTTGAAAATTTTCTGTAGTACTCATAGTCTTAACTTCATCCTTATTTCCCTATCTCTGCAAATCTCTCCTAAGTAAGGAGAGATGCTTCTTAAATTATGTACTAGTGTTACTTCCTTTTTATCCAGAAGGATGACATGTGGGTTTTTTATTATTTCATTACTCCGGTCTTTTTTGCTTTCATTCCTGTAGAAGGCATATAATTAAGCTTGATATAATGGCAGATTTTTTCCTAACTAAAGTATTGGCATCAAATGAGTTACATGGTGGAAAAAATTGCCAAGATATAATCAGTTAAAAATTTTAATAATATAACCTGGTAACTGTTGTGGGTTTTTTCAATGAGTGGTACGACAGAAGAGCAATTAATTTCAGCTCTCTGAAGAATAATCCAGAAAGTGTGTTAACGAGCATAATAATTTTTCTCTGTATTTAGTGTGCTTATGCCACATTGCTGTTCATCCTCATAGTAAGGGTACTGACAACCGTCAGTTCAGAAGGTGAGTTTGGAATCTTGAACCTCTTGCACAATAGACTGTGAAGGCTGACTTTATTATCTGAATACACATAACTGTATTGACTAAAAAATGAGTATGAGAAAAGCAACAATTAAAAAATTAGAACTAAGGGAGCATGGGGTCACTTACACATAATTGTTACATCAGACCACCTCCAAATGTGCCATGAAGCATTTTATTGCACCTCACATCCCGGTTCTGCCTGTGAGGTTTGTGCAGAAAGCGCCATTCCAGCAGGTTTTGTCACGCAAGTGCACTTTTGTGTCAGTAATTTGCTAATGCTGTCACCTTGCAGAATGGAGCAGCATTAATCTTAGGAGTAGCACAGTAGCATTCCCCAAATGATCACAGAAGTTGAAGCACCTGCGTCTGGTCTCTGCCTGCTGCTAGTGTTAAACCCTCATCTCACAAAGATGATCTGCCTTTCTACTATCTTAGGTTTGGTCAGAGACAGGGAATTGCCAGCTGCAGGGTGACTCCAGCACAAGGCTTCTGGCTCCGACACGACCAAACCTCCTAAGTGAACAAAACATAACTGCAAATCCTTAAAATGTCATATCTCTTGTGTCCTTACAAATGCACTTATGTTCCTTGTTTTATAATATGTTGACACTTGTGGGTGCTAAAGAGTGGTACTTAACAAGAGGAAATGTCATTAGCTCCAGCAGATTTCATTCATATTCCCATCAGCTGCAAAGTTTTTGTTCCCATCCACATCCTAGGCTACAGATAACCCTCATGAACATTTATTTAAAATCTGATTCTTAAAGATCTCCAATCAATCCTCAAGAGAGTATAAGACCTATAGAAAATGGATTTTATAGTCCCTTTCCTTTTAAAGGTGAAGAGCAAAAGTCCATATCTAAACATGTGTTTATTCTTTAGGCAGGGTTGCCAGATGTTCTTCTTTGGTAGGTGGAAGGGCAATTAAAATGGACAAAAACATTGAAAAAAAAATCTAAATTATCCCTCTTTCTAAAGTCTGCAACAGTGAGTTCATATGTTTTACTCGTGTTATAGAACTGATGATGTGCCTCGCTGCCATACAGCAAAAGTCTGGACTCCACAAAGCAGCTCAAGATGGAGCTGGGACCAGCAAGGGGTAGAGCCGTGGAAGGAAGCAAACTTCGCCTAGGTGGGAAACAACTTCCTGGATTGGGCAGCACAAGTCTTCCTCACTTTCTATAAAGTCTGGAAAAGGTGGCATGTAACCATGATTCCATGAATCCCTTCCTAAGTCTGGGATTTTATAGCAAACAAAAAAATCTACAGAACAGACAAACAAAACCAGATTTCTGACTCATTGCAGAACACATCCTGTAAAATATCAAAACAAAAGCATCCAGCTTTATGAGTTTAGGACTTTTCCTTTAGATCTCTTTAATTCATCTCTGTAACTTGGAAAAATTATGAAAGTTGTCAGAAGCTGCGTTTCATTTAATTTTTTTTTCTCTCTTTACATTTGTCACCAAAATTCATATAATTCTGAGAAATGCATAAGATTTTTTTGGCAGATGAAAATTCAGCAGCAGATGTCTGGCAAAATATCTATGCACACAAAAACAAGAACCTTGAGGTGTATTTCCATCCAAAAAAAAAAAAAAAGAAAAGAAAAAATCCATTTCTTTGTAGGGAATTATCTAATAATAGTTTAAAAAAGAAAAATAGAGGAATTTTTTAGGTTGCTGTGGTGGTGTGCAATTGAGAAAACTTTGTGCCACATGGAGGTTACTTTAATAGTTTACATCTTGAGTGGGTTGTTAAATCTTCCCTGTAAATATAGCTAGTAATTGATGCAGAATGAGAAAACACTGTTCTCATTTCCTCCATATCAAGAGTTTTCATACATCCAGTTAGAACTAGAAACAAACAAAATTAATTTGGTATTTGGTGCTATAGATGGAGCTGAACTGCTCACCAGGAAGGAGGGGTGGGAATTGCTTCTGGTGGTGATGCTACCACCAGAGGAGGAGGTTTTTATAAGCTCTGAGTATCTATCTCTTTGCAGCATTCAGTGTTGTGGTTTACTTGGAGCAAGATGAATCTGGGGTCAAGAAGCCAGTGGGCTGACAACTGGCATTCATAGCCACAGGCTGATAATACATTAAATTGATTAAAAGCAACATGGAGCATAAAATAGGCTTGATCAAACAGATCTTCTCTTCTTCTGAACTGTGGGTTCTATTGAAGGAACATCCTTCTGCATGTTGTACAGAGGAGTTTACAAAATCTGTGTATTCTTGCAATTATATGTTTTTCAAGTCATTTGACAGCTTAAAATGCAATGTGGTTCCTGACAAGGATCTAAATGTGGTAACTCACAAATATATAAATGATAGTAAATTAGGCTGTGGTTTGAGGCTTTGTGGGATTTTCTTAAGAAGGATTTTCTCTGGAAAATATTTTGTCCACAAATATTGTAATAAATTCTAGCAGAGAAAACAATTTATCTACTTTTTCCACGTCTACTCATTAGTGAAAATAATCTAGAAATGTTCAATATTAAGTAATTATGCATTCACTGAAATTTTTGGAGGTGAGAATTTAAAAATAGGTCAAAACATCCTGTACAAAATGTACTTTTCTAAAAGCATTTCACTTACAGCACCACAAAAAGTGATTGAAATTGCATTAAGAGTTTAATTCTCAACTCAATCAGACTCATGGGAAAAAAGGCTTCTAATTGTCTAAAATACATTTTGGATCTGCTCCTTTTTCATTGGTATCTATTGTTAATATATGGAACAAATAAGTTATTCTCATCTTTGTCTTTTGAAGGGAACTTCTAGACTACTGTTAACTAAAGCAAATTGTAATCTTGAATCCTCATTAAGCAAAATAAGGAAGATAGGATTAGGTCTAATGGGCCAAAAACAAATTTGGAAAAGAATAACTCTCCAGTCCTAATTTGTTAGAATCAAGTCACTTCCCTGTCTGAATTTCTCCACTAATTATGATTTTATTACACCCACTATATATCCCATGGTATTCATTAATTCTAAAGTTCTTTGAAAATATAAGGAGTCAAATGTTGTTATTAAATCAATGAACAAAATAATTAAACTGTCTAAACAGAATTGCAAAGAATAATTAGCATTTAAACAGGATGCTATTATCTGTGCAGTGTGATGATGAGAGCAAAACTAAGACAATCAGAACCTATCTGAATATAGAAGAAATAAGTAACATTGAAAATTTATTTAAGTTTCAGTTCATTAAAATGCACCTAAATTACTTCCAAATATTTTAGTCTATTAAATTATCAGATCTAAGACTTTGAAAATTATTTTCCCTTCTGTTTACAAATTAATTTTGTTATTCAACTTCAGCTCTACACAATCTAGCAGAATCTCCTTTCTGAAAGTATCAATGAAATGCAAGCCTCCAGCAATCTCATCAATGTCAACTACAGCTAGTTTAAAAAATAGAGGTGGTACCAAATCTGTAACATACCCTTAATCTGTGTGTTCTCAAACCCAAATATTCCCTTTAGCTATGTGTGTTCAGATCTCAGTGGAGGTCACTGGTTATTGTATGTGGCATCCCTGGGCATAACATGATTTTATTTTAGAAATATGTGCTTTGAAATTCTGCTAGTGGCAGGTAGATTGTCAAAGACCATGTCATTGCAATGGTTGTATTGGCAGAGGAATAAAAACCTCAAAGATATGACCTGCACTCTGAAAGAAAACCCAGCAACTGCCTTGGTTATTATTCCATTAAAACGAAAAATTTAATTCTCTTTCAATAAACAATGGGTGTGATTTTCTGCACAGGTGTGGTGACCTATTTAAATCTAAAGGTAGTAGTAAAGCAATTACATATCAATTTGTAGAATCTGAGATTATTCCTGGGAAGTCCCATTTGAGAATAAAACCCATCAAATGGTTAAATCGGCAAGCTGGATTCTGGGGGGCTGGTACAGATTCTGGTTCAGACCTATTCTTTGTCACGTACCTAACAACTCTAAGTCTTTTTGATACAGATTTTTTTATAGCATTTAAATACCCATCAAAATAGAGTAGGCTTTTATATGTCATGGAAATCCTCCACAATTCTCACTTCCCCACAAAGAAAAAATTTGAAAATAATATTATTCTGCTGAAACAGAAGACCATGAACATAAGTACAATATCTTGATTGATTCAGACGAAACAGCACTACCGAACACAGGTGAAGTTTCAGAATCACATGCTCTTCTCTGCAGTAAATGTGAAAACACCACTATTTCTTGTGCTGCCCCAAACTCTGGACACATCAGAGAGATACAGTATCAATAAAGAGATGCAAGTACTATATAATTTGCGTGTAGAATCGGGCCACAGGAAATTCAAATTAGTCATTTTATAGAGGTACCAATCTGCTGACTTCTCACCAAAAATTAGGAAAGTGGAGGAGGCATTCAATTTGCAACGTGTTTTCTTTTTCAGAAGGTTTTCCAGATTGTTGTATCATCATTAAATACATGAAAGCAACAAACAGAAAAAAATGTTTCATTCTCTGAGTACAGTAGGAAATGGAGGCAATACAACAGGAAATCTTTAGACCATGCTTTTATGTAGGGCAGCTTTAAAAATATTGAAAAGGAAAATATTTGGTGAATGAATCACCAAATATGATTGATCACTGGCATGAGATTAAAATATTGTACAAAACAGAACTTGATGTAATTTTTAAAGCATAACATTTTAATTTACCTTAGTCACCATCATAGGACTAACCAGTTGAAGGCCTGTAAAAAATGGGGTAATTTCACAAAAACACTTGTTTGATCTGCTGGCAGGAGTCCAATTTCACAAGTTATATAAATTGTCTAAACACTTTGAGTTGCTCTAATAAAAGTTTTCTTGATCATTTAATTAAACAACCCACAGAATCTAAGAGAAGATTAAAAGAATGTTTAGATATTAGCACAAATGTGCTAATTTGCCATGAATCCCAGAAAACAAACAAGGAGTGTTAGTGGTTTTTAATCAGAAAAGCACCTGATTTAATAAGAAATCTTAGCTGAATAACTGTCATATGAAGTGTCAATTTTGAGCAACTCACTAGTTACTCTAGAGACTAGAGGAAAACACACACAGATGAGTTCCCTCACTCTTTCAGAGTGTTTAACACCATGCAGACATCAGATGGCACCAGCTTGGCTGGTGAGGACCAGTGAGCACAACAGTGAAGTGATGAGGCAGAGAGCTCCAGCCAGTGGAGCAGATCTCGACACACTGCCCAAGGGAGATAATCCAAAGCAGGTGCAGGGCAAGCCTAAAGCTGTAAATGCTGGGCTGGCATCCAGATGGAAAGGTAGCACAGCAGACCTGTGAAGAGCAGGGATATATCTAAAAGGAAGGCACGCAGTCCTGAGTGAGGTAGCACAAGGAAAAGCAAGACCTGGAAGCAGGAATAGACTGTTGGAAGCCACTGTAAGAGCACTGCAATTATCAGTAAGAGGCAAAAAAGAACACACTAGATAAACTCTCTATGGTCAAGCCAGGTCTCCAGGAAACTGATTGTCACTGCTGGTTTGTAGAAGCTGGTAACTGGTCACAGCACTCTAGACATGCTTATTTCCTGTACAATCAAAAGACAGATACTGGTCAAGGCTGCATCCTTTTATTATTTGACTGCCAGGCTTAATGATGTTGACCAGCTTTGCTTAACCATACTTTTCAGATATGATTGTACCACATGGATCTCAGCTGCCCAAAAATGTTCCATCATCCAAACATCTGTCAAAGTTTATCATATTCTTGTGGAGCACCTAATCTCTCTGTTGTTCAAGAGAGGCAGATAAGTTTAAATAATATAACTAGTTATTCCTTGTTAAACTGGCTGATAATGGTAGCATTGCTTTTGACTAAATGACTCATCCAAGAAAGTGGTAACTTCTAATGCACTGTGGAAGTGAGGAGGTCTTCATCTAATCCAGAAACAGTGGGGAAAAGGTGTTTCTGAAACCTATAATTTTCTTGTCTGTTTTGTTACTAGACTTGATATAACTGACTCAATTCAATTGATTGAATTCTATTATATTTTTTAAGGCTTTCAGGTGCATGAAGATAAACATTTTTAATTTTCATCTGGTAAAAAAAAATCAAAAAAACAAAAAAGAACAAACCAAACCTCCCAAAAAACCATGCCTCAAAACAAGAAATGTTAATGCAAGTAGAAATAAAATTCTTTATTAGGCTTCCATCTTGACAGGCAACTCCTGAAAGCATTAGTACAAATTACAGTACAGCTTCAAGAAGCACAACGACATCAAGAAAACAAATGCTACGCAAAAGAATTATCAAACTGGCTGAAAGCATAAAGTCATAGTAACCCATGCCAGCTCAGTCCTCTTGCACTGCATCATTCTGTCTCAAATGTGCACACTCTGTAAAATACAAAAGGATGGGCAGAAAGAAAATAATTCATTTTGTCCCATTCATTAGTCACCTCCTGGTTTTCTGGATACTGCTAAATAATAGGGGAATATTCTCACCTGCTATTGTGAGTCACATCATCTCAGATTAATTTCATATGCTTCATAGAATTGTGCCCAAAGAAAAATTCTGAACTGAATATTGCTGTGCCATTAACAATAAAGCTTAGGGGTTTAGATGACAAAGTATGTGAGGTCAAGACTCTGCAAACTAAGCCTTTTAGCATGTGTATGTTCAAGTCAAATTTATTATTATCTAATGAAAATAGCTCAGAGGCTTGGAGGGTTTTCTAGCAAGTAAGAATAAATGAACACAGCATCTAAAGCCAGAAAGATCTAGTTGAAAACAAAAGAGCACTCAAAATAATCTGTTAGAGGGATCAAAAATGTTTAAAAATAATAATGACAAGGGCAATGCATTTTAAGATCTTGATATACCAGAGAAGGCAAGTTTGGAATCCATACCTGTAAACAAATTGGAAAAAAATAGTTGACCTGTGTGAAACTGCCCAGGCCTGCAAAGGACTTTTCTGCAACATTATCTGTAGCATCACTTTAATCCCTGTAGTTGACAATAAATCCAGAAAGTCTAGGGTATGTTTGCAGAAGTTTATGTGGTAAACACAACCTCTGTCCATTGCAAAAATACTTGGGAAGTTGAAGTGTTCCATATTTGAAAACCCTGAAATCAGTTTCTTACACACCTGCAATTCATGCCTTTTTGCACATAAGCATTGTCACGCCAACTTAGTGTTCCCCTCTTTCCTCCTTTTTAATTTTCCCTCTTTGTTCACTGGTTAATGAGGCTACTTCATACTATTCAAAATCTGCTACTTCTGCTGCAGTGGATGGCTATCAAAAAGAAGGACAATGAAAGAGAAATGACAAAACATGAGGCCTCTTGTTTCCTCCCTGCCAAACATATTGGCTCAAGTACGTAAAGTTGTTTCAGATGCCCCTTCTGCCAGGAAAAGTGTAGTATCATACTACACACTAGAGAAAAGGAAGTAGAAAATCATGTATGACCTAAAAATATAATTTTAATTGCAAGTAACATGTGAGATGGCATTTTATGTAATTTGATGTAGTCAGAACCATGACAGCTTTTTTTTTTTTAAGTTAAATCTAGATAGCCATATCATATACTCACAGCAATATGGATCTTACTGTCCAAAGCCCATCTAGGGTCTCTAAGCAAGTGGCTGAATTATTCTGTGCATCTTCTTAATGAATATTGCTAAGCAAAATTAGTTAAATTAAAGCTAACCAAGAGATATACATCTAAGCTGCAAATGCACACTGAATTTCAATGGCACAAGATAAATTTTTCCTCTTTGGGTAGTTTAGTTAATATGAGCTAACATGCTGGAATAACTCACATGTCAGTTCGTAACATAATTATCATAATGACTAGAAAATAGATGGAATTTCAGTAGCTATTATAAAACTAAATATTCATTGGAGCAACTGCAGTATGGTTATCTAGGAACTTTCAGGGTCTGGATCAGTTAAAATAGAATTAGAATTTTCTTGTTTTTAATATACAATTTCCTGATTACAGAGGGATCTATAAGTTGTACTGTAGCTTTCTGACAAAATATTGCATAATCAGTATGGAGGTAATGGTGTTGGAAGGAGGGTTCAAAGGTAAAGATTCTGCTCTGAATTTAGATGGGCTAAAGGAGACTGACTTTATATATCAGTGTTGGGTTGTATTTTTGTATAGACGTGGCTCGTCCTTCTACTCGTTGTTTCCAGTGTACATATTGCATATCCAAGTTACTTTTCCATATGATCTGTAATCTTCCTCTTCTTTGAGTTGACAGCTCTGTTGTTTAGAACACAGTGCTAATAATGCCAAAGTCCATCCCTATAGGGCCCATTCTCCTAAGAGCTGGACTCAATGATCCTTGTGAGTTCCCTCTTCCTCAGAATACTCTGTGATTGCAAACTTTCCCAAGTGTCAGATTGCAATTTTACCAGACCTGTAGTTTCCAGCCACACATATACTCCTATACTTAAATGTTACTAAAGTGAATGAAGCAAAATCAGAAATCCCATTTTAAAGAGATTTCCCATTAAAATGTAGCTTTCTTTTTAGTGATACAATAGTAATGATTTGAACAGCACATAAACATCAGGGAGTTTGCTAATGAGTATATGTAGTAAGCTTTATACTTTTCCTGCGTCCTAAACTAAGGAAACAGGTTCATTATCTTGATAAATTAAGTAAAAGTAGGTTTCTAACTCTGAGATCAGCTAAATAAAAATAGCTTTGACTGTGGCTTGCCAACAATAATACAATAAGGAACACTTTTAACAGATTCCATACTGTTCATATTTTTCTACCAATTTTTTTAAAAACCTTTATATAATTAATTAAAATGTTTTGGATACACTCTTGATGAAGCAAAATATTGTTAAGTTTTTACTAAAGGCAAATGAATATACATTGCTCTGTATTAATCAGAGGAATAATACACTTCTAAGAAAGTAATAGCTGAATTTCACTAGAAAATACAAAGTATGATTGTTCAATTCATCATTCAGTGGTAATATCAGAAACTCCATTACACAGAATTTTGTCCAGAGATCCCATGAAAGCGCTCATGACTACTGAGCAAACACTGCCACTAAAGACCGATTTAGAGAGTTGCATTATTGAACAGAACATGACACTTGCTCACAGAACAGGAATAAACTTTAATCTACTTGTTGGCAGGAGGACATATTGCATGTTAGTCTAATGATTAATATCTAATATAAACTGAGAAATAGCTGATATTTCAAAAGCATATTAACTCTGTGCAGGGATCAAGAACCACTGGATCTAATGCAATCATTGGTATGTTACATGAATATAGGCTGGTAATTACAGCTGGTAGTGAAGGAAGTTGAAACTGGAATTATTCAAAATAAAGGAAACAACTGGTATGACAGCAGATAAGAAGTGAAATAATACCAAGTAGGAAATCAGGACTTAACAGTTATGGAAATTTTCATCTGAAATTTGAAAATAGGAAAATAACTTTCAGGTTTGTACAAAGAAAGATGAACTTCTACATGTGATTACCCATCTCAGCACAGACTGAATTAATTACAGGTTACCTCACCTTTGCAAAATCTAGACTGCATCAAGGACCATTTTATTTTTTAAATTTAAAGATCCAAAATCAAGTGATGTCATATTTTAATATTCTGAATAATGCATGAACCAAATATGGTCCATGATACTGCAAGCTATT
This sequence comes from Geospiza fortis, assembly GCF_000277835.1. NCBI lineage: Eukaryota > Metazoa > Chordata > Aves > Passeriformes > Thraupidae > Geospiza > Geospiza fortis. The sequence continues at coordinate 9,984,038 of NW_005054306.1, forward strand.
TCTGATCACAGAATTTTTCATTTGTGTTACTTTTTTTTCATATCTGAGACTTAATAACAGATAATTCTTGACTTCACCTTCTTTGTGGCAATTTACCATTTGTGTTCAAGATAATGTTGTCAAAAAAGAAAACTCAACAAAAATCAGGTGCACTAAATTTCCATATTTTCTCCTCAGTCTGTAGTTTCAGTTTGCAAACCAATTCCTCTTTAAAGAATTAGGTAGAAGTTAGCTGCATGTAATTTTTTTTTTGGCTCCTTTATCAACTCTGTGGTGCCAAACAAAAACTCCATGTAAAGTTTTGGTATTATTATGGACACAGTATCTCTTGCCTTCTTTCCAGTTTTGGGGTGGGATATAAGATATCTATCAGAGAGCTTGGTGTTCCAATGGGGAAGTTCTGAAGTTTGGATACTTAATCCAAAGCAGTACATTCATGACAAAAGAATGGCACAATCCTGGGAACTGCCTACAGCACTGCTACAGTTCCTGGAGCTCACAGACACCCATAATCAACTATTTAGTTGATTAATTCAGAAATCAATTTTCTCGTATTGCAGAAATACTAGAACTTTGTCCCAGAATCCTCAAATTTGTCATGCCACATGAGTTCATAGCCGTTTAAGGTCAAATTCCCAAAAGGCTTCAGGAGTTTTGGAATCATGCATAGGTGTCAAAGTGAATAATCCTCTTAATTTTCAAGAAGAACTTCAGTATTCTTCCAAAGGAAATGCCACATTATATATTTAGCTAAAACAATTTTTTTATTATTCATGAGGGAATTTCCAACTTATCAAATATTTGCTCTAATACTACATATTTCTAGTTGAAGTGACTTTTTAACACATGTATATACAGAAAACATGCATCTGGCTCACAGATTTTATATATATATAGATATATATAATTATTTATTTTTAATCTGATTTCTTTTTACTCCAGAATAGCCATACCTCTTGTTTTATTTCTTAAGTACACGGAGTTGAAACGAATGCAGATATGTTCCTTTGGATTAGTAACTTGGGCTGCTCTAAAGCCAAAGGACTGTAAGGCATGATTCACCTCATGCTGAAGAAAACCTCCACACCTTTTAAGATTACTCATACCCTCATAATGCTTTTTCTGCTCCATTGCTCCATAGGCAAGTAGCTCAGAAGTAGACAGCCAAAGCTAGGGAAATGCATTCCAGCTTTTACAGGTCACACTCTGTTTCAAGAGTGCCACTGCACAGACTGCACAATATTGTATTGTACTGTAGCCTATCAAAAGCTGTGAACCTAAGAAAGAAAATTTTTATAGTCATTCCCTTAAAATTACTTCTATAAACAAGGTTCCTTTTCTTGCATTAAAACTGCTCACATCTCTTAGAAAGCTCCAGGGAAAAGTCTTATATTTAAATTCAGTTATGTTTATGCGTTACATGTTGGGTACTTCCAATTATTACATTAAATATATCAAATCTCAGTGGGATGACTGGTGATAAGTGTTGCATATTTATAAATATTATGTATTCCCAGAACCGTGTTTCGGGTTATTAGAATCATAGATTCACACTGATGAATGGCTCAGTAGGTCAATTAGTACATGTCATCAGCCTGAATATGCATGATTACATGATAGAACTTAGTCTATTCTGTTCTTAAAAGCCAGTAACAATAGATCACACAGACTCCCAAGTCATGTCTCTCCAGTCTCAGGTCTCTCTTTTCCTCTCCCTTGGCTTCAGAAACTTTCTCCCCCAAGATCTAATTTGTTTTTTCTTTGCAATGTCTTTGCCACGCAGTCAAGTTCCTGGGCCAATGACGATGTACCCACATTGCAGGCAGGGAAGGAGGTTACTCACTTCATTCCAACAGCCAGGCGTGCTCCCAGGCTTCTGAGCCAGGAAACCCCAATTCCTCCTATCTTTCTTCACAGGCCTTGTTTTCAGACAACTGTTCATTCTAGTCCACAGTTTTTCTTGAAGTTCTTTGAGTTGAGACCCTGTCAATACTAGGGAGAGTTTGTGCTGTGATAACTTTCCTCTTCCTTATAAGAGAGTGACATCCAGAATTTTGTTACCCAATCTGTGTTTGTATGTTTAGTTATTTCAACGCAAATGTACTTTTCAACTTGTCCTTGCTGCTTAGCACTTTACAGGAAAAATCTGAGATTTCTCAAGATGATTTTGAATGCCAGTCCTTTCCTCAAATGTTCTTGCAGTCTCTCAGTATCATATAGTAACAAGCCTTTCCTCTTTTCAGTCATTCACATAATTAAAATATATTATCATTGGGCCAAGAACAGATCACAGTATAGCATCATTTCATATTTTTTTTTCCAATATGACTGTTAACTACTGAAATTTCCTTCTGGACATAGTTTCCCCTTTTTTGCAGAATATATAATGGATAAGTAAGAATAAAAATTGTTTTGACATTATTGAACTGTTTGAATTGTTAGTCTCATATGACATTCACTTCAGTGTGCTAAGGAATCACAGCATATTTATCAAAATCAGAAGGAATGCCATACCCAGAATGAAAAAAATACCCATATCACCATTAATAAGATATATTAATGGGTTCAAATATATATAAAATGATAGCAATGCCTTGGGAAATGTTTATCTTAATATCTGGTCTCAGTTTAACAAATTTAATCTCACATGCTGTGAAAGTTCCATTAATTTAATGGAATTATTTCCAGTACAAAAAAATTTATAAATTCTGAAGTTATCTTGGATTAAGCTGTTAGTCTCTGCAGGTTAAATGACTAAAAAATACATGAGGGCTTAATGATGAAGTTTTACAGGATGCTGTGTGCTCAGCCCAGGCAATAAAAAATGGTATGTAATTAATACTCTATTGTAGTGCTGAGGTGCACTAAGGCAGAACCAAGGAGTTTGTCATTTCCTAACCTTTGAGGACTTAAGCATGTAATTTTTATTTTCATTCTTTACTCTGCCATTCATTTTTGATATTAGGGTCTTTTTTGATTTAAGAGATGCATGCCTTTAATGTAACAATACTTTATAGATTCACCTTTCAGATTAAATTAAAGCATTTATTTTAGATTGGAAGCATATAGAGCTTTACTGCTGCATTCTCTGGGCAAATTCAACTCCCAGTGAAGTCAGAACTGCACTAACACACATGGTAGAAAACTGCTGTGATGCTGGGAATTCAGAGAAGCATTAATACTTCCAATGCTTTTCTTCAGGAAAGAAAAAAAGTCTTTCATGTTGATGTAAAAATTACGTGTCTTCGTGTAAACAAAAGACACCTCTCATAGTTATTTTATGAGAGTTTTACTCCAAAGAAAAAGATAAAGTACATGTGATGTATTACTGGCATTTCACAGTGAAGTGATTCTATAGATTCTAAAAAAATGAATTATTTATTGAATTTTATATATTTTTCCATTGGGCAGATACACATTTCCTTGAAAATATTTTTACCCAGTCTAAATTTAATAAATCAGATATTATATGTTTATTCCTTGACTAAAAAAAATGAACTCTGCTTCTTTGAATTCACAGCATTTTTCAATATTCCTAAGCACCAGGAAATCAAAAAGCTCTTTGTATCACTCTTCTCCCTGTGACTGTTCTATTGTTGTACCAACTTTCCAATTCCAAGTAATAAAACCATTGATCTTCTAACATCTTGGCAGTGGAGTTCATCTAATTCTGCATTAGCACTAAACACAAACAAAATTTTAGTATAAGCAGCCCCAAGAGATGCTTCAACCAGATTTCTCCATTTCCCTGGGCTAAATCAGCTCCTCAAAACTCAATTTAAGAAACTGACACAGACACTACAGTCAGAATGGTAAATCTACTCCCCATCAGTTTCTTAAATAAAGTTTTCAATCACTGATTTGGTCTACAGAGATAGAGCTCTGTTCTAGGTACTCCTCTCAATCTATGCTCATTAAAGGTCATTTCTCCCAGTGTTTCATCTTAATCCTGGCTGGAAGTTGGAGGGTCTTTGAGTACAGAGCTGGATATTGAAGAGATTTTCTATAGTAAATTTTAGCCAGCCAGTAGGAAATGCTTACAAGTCAAATATGAGCACTGAAGAGCTGTGATATCATTCAAAAGGAATGGAGGCAAGAGAGAGAAAATACCTTGAAATAAGCTTCCTGAGTTTTTTCAGGCTTATGTTTTTTTATTCCCAAATACTGTGCTTTCACTACTACCATGGTCCACAGCATGTTACAGTAGAATTTTGAGACATACCCCAGAGATATTCATGCTTCAGGGAAACAATCCATTCTATAACCAGGGGGGTTGGGAATTTTTCTTGGTTTGGTTGGTTGATTCATTGATTACTTGAGTTTTTATTTGTTTTTTGAAGAACTGCAACAAGCCTTCTAAAGCCTTCAAAGAAAGACAGATTGAATCACAAAATTATTTAGGTTGGAAGGTCATCCTCTTCTCAAAGGAGGCCTAATTAAATGACATTGTTCAGGTGCTTTTTTGGTCATATTCTGGATATTGACAAGGATGAATCTTTTATCTCATTTCTGTGCACTCATTCTAGTCTTTGGCAATTCTCATGGTTTAAAAAATATTTAAAAATAATTAGAATTTTCTGTGTTCCAGCTCATGTTTGTTGTCTCCTGTTCTTCTGCTGTGGACCTATGAGAGGAGGCTGCCTCTGCCTTCCCTAAACTCTCCCTTTCAGTGGTTATGGGCAGGAGTAGCATCCTCATAACCCTTCAGCTATTAATCCTGAGCTGGCCTCACTCCTTCCCCCTTCTCCTCAAATGTCCTGTGCCCTAGTCCATAACCAGCTTAGAAGCCTTTGTTGGATTGGTTCCACTCTGTGTATGTCTCTCTCAGACTGGGAAGCCCAGAACTGGACCAGCCCTCCAGGTGTTTTCTCACCAGCACTGAGCAGAGATGAGGAACCACATTCCTCAGCCTGCTGGTGACACTCCCCCTGCACAGCCCAGAAGTCTTTACCCACCAGCACTCCACTGTTTCTTTCTGCAGAGCTGCTCCCCTGCCAGTCAGTGTTCAGCTGCAGAGAAGAGCTCCATTCCCACTGAAAAGGGAACAAACTACTGATGGTCCTGTCTGAGAGCAGAGTCAGGGACCCCTCACAGTCATTCAAACACTCTTGGGCACTCAATGCTATATTAACTGAAAGCCAATCTTCCCTTTTCCACAGCCCTGGGAGATGGAGCAAAGCATCCAAACATAACTTCAGTAACAGTGCAGCTGACAGCTGACATGAATAGTCAGTGAACTGTCATTAAAACATAGCTGATTTAGGAATTAATATTTAAGGATGCCTGCCAGATACTAGATCCTAGTCTTCAATTAACAGGGTTTGCTGTGTTGTCTTTTCTAAAATATCTCTTATAACTTTGTTTAACATGTGAAGTAAAGAGCAGTTCGATTAGATTTAAATCAGTCCATATAATTTCTCTTTATATAAATTTTATTTTATCTCCTAAAAATAGAATAAAGTTTCTGCAAGGCCACCCTGGAAAATACAAGACCAAACAGCATTTGCTTTGTCATTAAATAACATATCTTCTACACTCTATCTTCTGTATCTTCAACAAAATATCAGATGAAAATATTTGAATCTAAGAGAAAAGAATCTTAAATAATGAGAAACAAAAGCAGGTGTAAAGAGTTTTAGAAATAAAGAGCGTGATACCTCGAAAATTACTTTTTTATCACCTAATAACACCATCAGTTGAAAACTGTAACCCCACACACTTAATCAGCATATTTTTTCTACATCTTATGTATACTGTATATATAGTTATATATGGTGTGCAAACTGGTACTAAGTATAAGATTAGAAAAATAATGGATCTTTTTGTTGAGGTGATTTTGCCATCTTAATATAGGTGTTCTTGCATTATATGTAAGAACACATTCTTATATAAGGAGGTAGCCCTCTTAGGCTTTAGCAGCATTACATGCCACACAAACAGGCAAAAGAGATGCTATCCATCTGTGGATTAGAACTTAACTGGCTTAAATTGCTGCAGTTTCTTTTGCAGTACACGAGATGCTTTCCTGCATACTAGCAAAAATATCTAGCGTGGTATCATAAGATTATTCCTCAGGGGGTGCTTTTGAAAATGTAATAAAACCCATACATTTATCCAGAGTTATGCACTGAGTCGTTTTAAATGGCTTTGAATTGTCCTTCGGAGGCTGTGGTTTACTGCAGTGGTGGAATTGTCATGTCATAGCAGCAGGTCACAAGAGGAAAGGACACCCACTTGAAAAGTTTTGCTAACATCATCTTGTTGGAAATTACAGTTTGTTTATTAATGTAGGTGATTAAGTTTCTTTTCATCTGTTTCCATGAGACTTTTGATGTCAGAATAGAAGTTTATGAAGAGCTTATTTTTAATTTCTGATTCAAGGATTTGAACCATGTCCCCTCTACTGGATATGTGGGACTGCTAACATTTTCCAGTTTGCAAATGCAGCCTAAGCACCTCAAGTATGAAAAACTGTAACATTTTACAGTGAAAATGTTGAAACACATTTTCCACAGTGTAGTTTTTTTTCTTGGTCTTTTCATTTTGAAAGCAAAAACTAGCTAAAAATTTATTTCATCCATAGCAGTCTCATTATTCAAAACTTTTTCCAACACACAGATTAATAACAAAACAAAACAAAAAAAACCCACCACCACCAAAAACGCTGAAAAATAATTATCAGCTTCAGGACAGAAGCAATTGTGTACATTGTTTCTTAAAATAATTTTCAAACACAGGAAACAGTCAATTTACAAAGTATCCATAATTCTTCTGTGTTCAAGATAATTCTGTTCTTAAATGACAGTATTGGATAGTCAAATTAGTTTTACTAAAACTAATCTGTGGTCCATGTTGAGTGACATGATATCACACCACAGAAAGAGAAAGCAATTTCACCTACTGCTAAATTAATTAGTTCATGTAAATTGAAAAGAGGTTGATTTATCAAATCTGATATAGCCTTAGGTATTCTAATAATAACCATCATCACCTACAAGGACATGAATCAACACTTTATGAACTGGAGTTTATCAGAGTCATGGAACATGTTCCTGTGACAGATATCTTTTCATTTAAAAAAATCAAATAGGATCTTTCAGACAGGAGCTGAAGGTGGTTTTTAAAGTCTGTAGGGTAGGTATAGCTCGGGCAAAAGGAGCTCTTGCCATACATTGAAAGCATTGAAAACTGTAACACAGGTTTTCCCATGTCATGTAATGGATTGCAGCTGTGCAATTCCTTAAAATTGGTGAAAGTTGTACTGAGGAGTAAAATGTGCTAAACTAATGGTCAGAAACCTTAGATATTCGGCAGTATGGCAATAGAGACTGTTACGTACAGGCTTTGTGCACATCATGCTGGGCATGCATCAGTGTTTCTGCAGAGATCTGACTTTTCTTTTACTGGCCCAAATTTGTGAAGGTTGCACAGCTTCAGATCTGAATCTAATACTGTGGGTGATGACATCTGTCAGCCTGGTCAGTAGTGGAATAAGTTATAGTGAAAGAACCTGAAGTAGTTGGTGCTGTACAGTTATTCCACATCATTCCTTGAACAGTGCCCAAGGGCTATGTGGAGAGAGCCCACACTTCTCCTTCTGTGCTTCCTGATAATCAGTCTGTGCTGCTCAGTATCTAGGTTTCAAAACAAGCTTTTCAGAGTCCTTCAGGAATATTTACCACTCTGTTACAACTGGGTCCTTTCTACTGACATCAGAGGAATTCAAACCATTTAAATCAGGATACTTTATTTTGCACTGAGAATGCAAATGGGTTGTGAGAATAAGCTATGCTTTTTAAATTGATGCTTTAGCTCATTGCAACCTCCCCACAGAAGTAAATCCTTTAGAAAATATTCACTTTGGAATAGATGTGAATCAAACTGCGAAAGATTTGTCCACATGCTTTTTTAGAAGTTTTGAGTTATCTAGGCTTCATTTTAATCATTGAGATCTTAATGCTTATAAAATCACCGCTGACTAGAAATGCTTGGGCTTTAGAGCACAAGGTACACAACACATATTTCTCCTCAGCCCGCTACTTCATGAACCCCACCTGTGTTACAATAATCTCAGGTTTCCTAACACTACTTTTGGTATAGCAACAGCATTTTTGGGAAAGCAACACCATTTTTGTGGTTTTAGAGCTCTAGCCAAAGTCTTACTGTTTTCTGCACACACTACTAGATAATTGTTTACATTTTAAAAGATAATGTTAAAAATAGGAAACAAAGCTTAAATTTATCACTGAACACATGCATTTTGTTTTACAGTACCTAGCACTAAATAATAACCAACACCAGGGAACACTGAACAAACTGCATCAGCTGGAATGTCTTTCTGCATACATTCTATCAATTTTCTGATGTTTAACTTCTACATCATACACTTCTGCATCTTTCTCTACTAAATGTTGGGCCATACTAAAATTTTTTCCATGGACAAAGATGATCAAGCAAAGTATTTTTGGGATGGTTTGGTAACTTGGTAAACCATTTATTCTAAAAAAGAAAAGAATTTTAAAGATATTAATTTCATGCTGCAATTTTAATCATGCTGCAATTTTTAAGGCCTAGACCTTTCTTTATTCAGCCTTCAGAATGGTGATTCCAGCTCAGTGCAAGCTTTGCATAGTCTTTTGGATACAATCCAAGTGTAAGAGGTCCTTGCAATGCCTAAAAGTTTTTGCTTTTTCTATATTTTTTCTTGTAGCTTTGCAGACTGTTAATAGATGGTTATATAGCTTGCAGTACTTTTCCTGCCCTTTCTCTCACATCTAGAACAATAAGCTAACCCTTTCTAAGACATTCCTGAAATTCTGTTTAGTCTTATTCTCAAGAAGACAAATTCTAAGAACACTCTGTTTTGCACTAGAACTCAGAAGACATAGCAAGAAGTAGGGCAAAAAAGCCCCTGGAACAACTCCGAGGGACAGACTCAAGGGTGGGTTGCTGGGGCAACTACTCTGTTATTGGATGCACTAATTAACCCTATAAAATTTGTAGTAAATCAAATGTATGCATGTGCAGAGCCATACTTTTGTGCCTGAAATCTTGCATTAAAGATCTGCTTTTCACATTATCACTCTTAATATTGTTTGGAAAGTTTTTGTCTTTTACAGGCAACACTTGTGCTTAGAGAGGTTTTATTTAGAATTAAGAGGTTATGTATATTTGTGTCTGAAAATTCTAAGCACTATTGATCTGTGTATTTGCCTGGGTAAACCAAGAGAGAGACATACTTCCTTTACTGTTTAAAAACCAAGGGGGAAAAAAACAGTCCCAAGAGAATAATGAACTGAACATCTTTAGAAACGTTATGCCTTACTCATAAAAAACTGGTACTAATATATCGTGAAAGTGGTGTAAACATGCATTTTCGGCTCAGTATTAATAACCAGGGTTTGGAAACCTATCAGAACATTCGCTTCATTTCTGAAAGAGACCCAGAATTATACTGATTTTAGTTCAATCATAAAATTCTTTGCCAGTTTTGTTTCACGGGACACAGATGAGATCTGGTAATCCCAAGGAGAGAACCATGTTGATCACCTGGAAAACTGACCCCTGTACACTCACATTATCAGAACTTGGGTGTAAGATGTCTTTGTCAGAGAATTGCAATTTGTCAAAACAATGTATTATATTTAACTCAATTTCCTTAAACAAATTTTCTCAATTCCAGAAGGATATCCTTGATTACTGCACAGTGTGACATAAATAAGATTCGACAGAGTTAGCTACTACTGTGGGATGTGAGCGCCTATAGTTAGCTTTCCATTTCAGTGTGTTTCATCACTGCATAATCTTACATCCTCCAGAAAGTAATTTTCCAAGAAATTACAAAAATTATGCTTCTTAGGATCTTCAGTAAATATGCATAATAGCTAAATTAAAATTTATATTTGACTGCAACTTCCTTGTCCTCGTGATAAATGACATTGGGCTACTGTGAAGGGTCAAATTTCCATGTTCTGCACAAGGAAAAAATACAATGGCTCTTAATCCAGAACATTCTAAAAAATTCAGTTTACATATGAAAAAAAATCACGGAAGAGTAATATTCATGGAGCAGAATAATCATGTTAGCCTAGCAATATAAACTGAAGTTTCTACTTCCTTTTTCATTGTATTTTAATTGAAAACTAAATAGATAGAAATTTTTTGAAGAATTATGTTAATAAAAAATGTTGATGCCACTGGTCTAATTACATTAATATTCTGGAGCCTAGCAAGTGTCTTTTTTTAAATGAGTAGATTAAATTTTTTAGATTTTTCAGTGTACATATTAAACTACTAGAAAAATATGGAGATCTAAATTAATATAACATTAATTGTAGCTTTAATAATTTCAGAAGATAATTGACACATATGATACAACAGAATAATTGACAATGTCATACTCTGTATAACAGTGCCTATGCTTTTTGAGGATTATTTATAGTATTTTATAAATATAACATTGTAGTTTCATTTTAGAGAAGAAAATCAGGACATCTGAGTCATCTTTTTCATGCTGGGAACTTCGTAATTAAATCCTTCAGAAGTGCATTGGTATGCTGGAAATCACTTAAAATATATTTGTCGCATTTTTAACTGAGAAAAGCTGTCAGGGGGACAATTTCTGCCATTTTTCATTTATGAGTTCAGAAGTATATCAGTCAGCTATTTTCAAACTGGTTAAACTTTATCTGATTAATGACACAGAGGTACATCAGATTCTGTAACCAATTTTCAATTATATTAGTGGAAAATGGTTTTACAAGAAGAAATTAAAGGGAATTCCAGGTTACTGAAAAGAAAAACCAAATTAAAGGGAAAACATCACATATATAAAAAAATTAGGGGGGAAAACACCCAAATCAGATGAAACAAAATAGAAAAAAATAATCTTTAAATAGCCATTTTCCCTA
>NW_005054306.1:9994958-9998417 GCF_000277835.1 Geospiza fortis
ACAGATTTATAAAATAATTGTTTTCTATATATAAACTTTGCATTTAAAAGAAAAAAACCTCACACAGCTGACAAGCTCTATTTTGGTTCTTCAGTGAGGAGAGTTTTTCCTTTAGACAGGAAAAAGTCTGCTTGCATGAGAAAATGGTACTGCCTGGTGGGAGTTAGTTTTAGTGGAAAAGTGAGATAACAGAAGAAAAAAAAAAAAAAAGCCTGTAGAGGCCTCGGTGCATCCTAGGCATCCAGAGCTACAAATGCTTTCAGACCCTGATCTTTTATCACTGAAACCTTGTGTGATTGTTCACTCTCCAAGCAGCCAGTTCTTGCTAGTTTGAGTTTGATAAATGGAACAAGTGGTTACACAGTTGTATTCGACAAAAGATGTACAGAAGCTTGGCAGGTTTGCACAGATTTCAGCAATTCCTAATTAGAAAAAATAGAAGAAATCATTTCCCATGACACAGCAAGCCACAACCATTGAAATCAGTACAATTCAACTTCCCCGAGACGGGGAGATCTCCTGGACTTTCAAGGAGAATCACCCTGAACCACTCCTGCCTCTTTTTTCTCATGGCACTGTTTAGAATTAGCATCTCTAAGGTGCAACCAACAAAAATCATTGAAACAGGAATATATTGTGATTTCTGCAAAGATACAGCACACTTACTAATATGTGCTAGTACTAATACAATACACAAAGAGCTGTCTTCCTTTTAAGCACTGCTCTCCTCCTGCTGTGTCTGATTACAAAGAAGCTTTTATTCTTTTTCTGGCAGCTTTTACAAAGCTTTATGTTGCCATGTTCTGTTATCAGCTCTCCTCAGCCAGAAAATTTTATGTACTGTGCAGTTGACCTCTGAAAAGGTTGCCATCTACTGTATTAAACATAGGCACCAAACCATCAGAGCTAAAATTTCTACCAACTAAGCCGAAATAAAATTACAGATGTAATTTGAAGATGTCTCATATCCTAATCTCAGAAATCCAAGTCCCTGAGACCTCAAAACTTCAAGATTTGTCTAATCTAGCAGTACTTTTCCTGACCAGTCCAACGATCAACACATCTTGAGAATGTCAGCAAAGATGTCCTACAAAAGGTTTTCCTTTGGGCTTTTTTCTTGATGAGTATAAAAATCTACTTTAATGCACCAATTTTCACTAAAAAGCTCTACAAATACCAGCAGAATTTACAAAAGCAGCATAGTGATCAGCAATAAAGCCCTTACAGATGTATTTCTGTGTCCACAAAGGAAGCAGCTGTTTGTTGAATTTAGGATAATGAAATCTTCCTTGACATACAGACTTTGAACAACAACATATTGGCTTGCCCAATGTGTATCAACAATTCTTGTTAGTTTTCATAGCTTCAAGGCTTATCAGACCATTTCTCTGCATTTCCCTGAACAAAGTTTGAGCCACAGATGTTGGAAGGGAGACAGACGGCAAATACACTAGAGAGCATAATAAATCCCCAGCTTCCATTGTAGACTTTGTCTATGTCCACTAAAACTGTATTCAAACAGTGAACAAAGTAAATAGCAAGCAGAGTATGTCCAAAAATAGTTCTAAATGCTGTCAGTAGAAGAGATGTTAATGATAGATACATCATTCGCTTCTTGGATTCCACAGTTATAAAAGGGGATTCAATTCCTTAAGTGTTTTCTCACTAAGGGAAACTTTTTCATAAGCTGGGTGACCTTTAGTACCGAGGAACAGGAACTGCTCTGCTAATATGGTTGCATGAAAGGGGACATGGCTTGAAGGTTATAGACAAGTTCAAAGCACAACATAACAATTTATACCTGAGATTTAGCTGTGCAGCAGCTTTGTAGTTAATAGGCTCCTTCTATGCTTATTCTGATCCCAGATATTTTGGGGAGAGAAATGTGCAAGGTCTGACTTACATGTTGACTTCTCAAGATTTTATTTCATTGTCATTCTTAATCCATCCAAGTTGGACCTGAGACATGAATGGTGTCTAGTCTTACACAACCAGATTACATGTTTTATTGTTTTGCTTTCTGAAGTTGACTTTTTTCTTAGCTGGCTCAGTATATAACAAAAGTAACAACTGCTTTTCAAAAGCTTTCTAAAACACATGACTCAAAGTTCTTTAAGATCCAAAGCTGTGGCTTGCAGCAGGATTATTGATAATGTTTTTCCATTATTATTGTTATTGTTATTATTTTTAAGGAATATAACATTTCTATGCTAGGTATCATATCTATTTTAAGACCAAAAAAAAACCAAACCAGAATAGTGTTTTACTGATTATTCAAAGAAAGAAACTGTATATAGCTCTGTAACTTTTTCACCAGTAACCATTCAAAACTACGTTGTCATTATAGTGCAAGAGTTCTATTGTCATTACATTGCAAGGGTTCCACATTGCTAGAGTTTCATACCTCCTTGATGTTTCTTATAGGCATCTCCTCTAGGCACTGACTCTTCCTTGTCCTCACAACAACCAACTGAGTCCAGTTCCCACCAATCCACTCTTTTATGCCACTCCTCTTATTGGCTACAGATGTGGCCTGTTAATATCAGGCCTGCTCCTCATCTTTAGTAATTGGTTCAGCTGCAACTCTTTAAGGGATAAGATTACATTCTATACCACCTTCATTTACCCATACTGTATCCCCCTAGAAAACTACTCCTTAACAAAACAAGTCCTAATCACAGCGTTCAACTTAACTGCCAAAAGATTATTTGAATGCAAAGGAATAGTGTAAATATTCCAAAAAATCATCTGAGGATAAATTCAGGGATGGAAAAAAGCTAGATTTTGTGATGTTTCCATTTACATATGCAATCTTAAATATTTTAATGTGTAATTACATTTCCCATGTAACTTGGAAATTTACTTATGCTTTAACTAATACATTTTTTAATTATTGAATCTGTGGTAAGCAAAAATAGCTGACCCTAGAGAAGTTGTATTCTAGACACAGAGCCCAGTTTTGATCCACTTTCACTTCATCTGGCAGATGCATAGCATACTCAGTTCCTGCAAGCCAGTTTATCCCTTTCTTTTTCAAGGAATACATTTTTCATCCCTAGTCTACAGTTTGTAAAATATATTTAGTCTATCATGATTCTTCTCAATGTATTGCAAATGCTAAAATAGAAAAAATAGAAATAGACAATGAGTCGTATTTGTTTGTGCTGCATCTCTGATAAGAGACTAGAGGTTTCGAATTTTCCATAGTAACTAGAATGGCTGAATTTTTCTTTTGAAAATAACATGATGAACTCCAGTTTCAGTCATTTAAGGATAAATTTATAACTTTAAGCAAAGTTGCTCCAGAGATGTCCATTCTACAACTTCTTACACCAAGTGAGAAGACCAGTGTTCTACTTTAGGGGATGTAGCAGCCTTCAGAAAGAAAAATAATCTTTTGGCTTGGGTGAAAGGTAAAAATTCCCATTTCCAAGAAACACATGGCAGACATTTTCAAAT
>NW_005054306.1:9998450-10007979 GCF_000277835.1 Geospiza fortis
ACTTATAACCATATATCAATATATATATATTTGGGCACAATTTGCATAGTTTATAGAGATGTTTGCTGTAGCTTTGATCGAAACTAAAAAATGCTTGAAGTTAGTTGTATGATTAAATTCATATGAAGCATTTTAAGTTTTCTCATACAGCTCATTATTTGCTGGATTGGACTTTTGTGGGAATGAAGGGTAATTATTCATTGCAAACATATTTAGGTCCTTCCTGCCATCTGATAGCTGTGTGTGCTTATGCAGGGTAACAATTGATTTTTATTTTTTTTTAATGTAAAAAATTTCCATACTTTTGGTTCAAACTGCAAATCAGAGGAAAAATATTAAACTACGCTGCAGTGTCAAGTGCAATCAGAAATCGCTTGACATGTGACATTATCCAAAATTACTCTGGATGGAGTTTGCCCTTCATAAGTTAGTGCAAAAAGGTAAAATAAGTGGGACTGAAAAAAAAAATCTCTTTTGACGGGAGGGAAATGTGAATACAACTTATCTGTTAGAGAATAGCATTCTATTATTTTTGGCACGGTAAGCCTAATTAAATAGTTACATTTTAAAATCTTTATGAGAATCTTAATTATTAATGACATCAACATGCTGGAAAAAATGTAGGTTAGGTGTGGGGAGAGTTTGGCTCTGCAAAGACATTACTTAAAAACAATTTTTTTTTTGCATGATTGAGCACATGTGCACACAGACTAGATAGTCACACTTTACAATGAGGTTACAGTCATAAATTATTTATAAAATGTTGGTAAACACTGTAGGCTATTACAGAATCCACAGAGTCCATAGTTTTGTTATAGCTATGTGTAACACCATCAAGTAATGTGCAACCACGTATAATTTATGAAAGTAATATCTGTAGTATTGTTTATTATGTGCATTAATAATTTATTAATCCTTTATGAACTATTTATAAATTCAATCCTAATGGAAGGCATGGCTGACTAGTTACTCCATCACCCTAGCTATATGGGAGTCAAAGGTTGCACATCTCTGCCCCTCCTTTTTACCTAGCCCAATAGTCTTAAGACAAGGTAACATTCATTCTTTCCTTACAGGATCCTAGGAAATTAGAAATCAGAGAGAGGCATTATAAAGAGATTTGCCTGCAAGCAAGTGCACAGGTTTCTTCAATCTTCTCAAAAATATTTCAGTAGAGCTACCGTAGGTCTCCTTCGCTGGGTCCATGAGAAAAAACTCCTGGCAGATGATGTGTGTATATTAAAGTGTACAAAGGCTTGATTCTGGGGGATTTTTGTATAGTTTGGTACGTCAGACCAACAAAACACGGGCCATCGATCCTTATGGGATCCACTGGAAAATGGGCAATCAACAGATATGGATGCAATAGTCTAGGCTGCCATGATCTCTAGGAACAGATCCTGGCTTGCAGGATTATTTTTCTGCTCCAAAGCATTTCTCCCTGACAAGGTACAGACACTTCTGCTTGCAGCAGGCAAGCTCCACTAACTTTCATGTGCCAGCACAGTTTTATTGCAGCTCTTTGCTTCTTTATGCATGCTGTGAAATTCCTTGCTGAGGCATTGGATACCAAAGTACCATCCCCACACATTAATTCTTCTCTTGCTCTCCTGTAGGAAACAGATCTCATTCTGACCTTTAACATCTCAATGCACCGTTCCTGGTGGATGGAGAATGGGCCAGGCTGCACCGTGACCTCAGTAACCCCAGCACCGGACTGGGCACCAGAGGATCATCGTTATATCACTGTCTCGGGGTGTTTCCTTGAATATCAGTACATAGAAGTGGCTCACAGCTCTCTTCAGATCTTCCTTGCAGTAAGTGTTTACAAATAACTTCAATTCCACCATCTTTTCAAGGTGGAAGGATTTCTTCTTGTCTTTACTGAAATAGTGGATGGTTGTGGCATTCACTCACAAACCTTGGCTTTAGGTCTTAGTTTAGTTATTCATTCAGCCAGTTCAAGATAGCTACATGCAAAAATTTCCAACATACATATTTATTATTGCACTAAGAACTACTGACGTGGCACACTCTGTTTTCCTGATACTATAATACGTAAGTTTTGACACAATAGCAAATTACAGCTATTGTTGTGAAAGCCCAATTAAATATGATATTGAATACAAAAGACAAACTAACAGTAAAAATAGATTCACTGATCAGTTCACAGGACTCAAATCTCATTAATTTTTCTTTAACTGTATTAATTGACACTAGACTACAATGGCAGAGGTTTTCCCTCCCCTCCCCTCCTGAAAAAGTTACACTTATATGAAAATCAAAACCCAAGATCTTAAATCTTTTTTAGGAGTACAAGAATCCATTGTTGCACTGCAGAAAATTTATAAGGGATGAAAACTGTTTGCTTGGGGCAAAAAATGTATAATGGAGCTCACAGCTATCCAAAAAGTGGGTGGCTTTTTCATCTATCTATTCCCCAGCCTTTTATATCACTCAAGCTTGACTCATGGAATTATAGCTTCATAGAATAATTTTGGTTGGAAAAGACCTCTAAGATCATCAAGCCCAACCCTTAACCCAGGACTGTCAAGTCCAACAGTAAAGCCTGCACTTAAGCACCTCATCTACACATTTTTTAAATGCCTCCAGGGAAGGCAACCCCATCATTGCCCTGGACAGCGTGTTCAAGTGCTTGACAAACCTTTTGGTGAAGAGTTTTTTCTTATATCCAACAAAGCTTCCCTGGTCAAGCTTGGTTTCCCTTTACCCAGACCAGGATGCCAGTGACCTTCTTGGCCATGTGGGCATACACTGGCTCACGTTCAGTCAGTGTTGACCAGCACCCCCAGGTCCTTTTCCAACAGGCAGCTTTCCAGACACTCTGCCCCCAGCCTGTGGCAGTGCCTACAGTGCCTACAGTGCCAAGTGCAGGTCCTGGCACTTGGCCTTGTTGAACTTCATACAGTTGGCTTTGGCCCATTGATTCAGCCTGCCCATATCTCTCCGCAGAGCCCTCGTACCCTCAAGCCATCAAAAACAGATAACCAGGCTATTTTTTATGCCTTTTTTTTTTTTTAGTTTAATGAATGATGAACAAGAAACTCAAGGTACATGTAGTTCAAGCTCAATTCTGTTTCTGGTTCAACAAGGTTTTTTGTGTGTCTGTGTTTAAATAGATCTGTGTTTTTGGATAAGCTCATTCTTTTCAAGTCAGAGTAATGGTTCAAAATAACAAACCATTACTAATCTTCTAGCTGTAGCTAACTACATCTGTGTTATATTCTCATTCATGTTGCTCTAAATGTGGTTATCACAGGTAAAGAGCTGCACAGCATAAGTATGGGTCAATTTTACAAGCCTTGCGCTTGACTACTGCTGGCATGACTTTCACATTTCCCATTGTGGCTATTTTTTCCTAATGGAATTGTTAGTGTAAATTCACTCCCCTATTAAATGTGATTAAATGGGAAACAGATGAATTAACTGGTAAAGCTCAGTGACATATAACACAAAGTAAGAAGACAAGTACTGTTTGGGTCAGGAAAATTAATCCACAAACACCAGAGGCTTATGTCTAAAAAGGAGACAGAGAAGTCCTGTTACTTTATTTGAATAAAGGGCATGGGCTTTCCCATGGGGTCTCACTAATTGTTAGAGGACTCAACCTCCTTTTTATCTTAATTTCCCAGACATATTTCCCTCTATCTTTCCCCATTGGCTGAGGTACTTGAGAGGTACAGACTTTCCAAATCACCTAATACCTAAGACCTCCTTCCTCCTTCAATTCCACTGATTGACACAAGGAAAAGAAAAGGGAGGGGAGGTATATATTAATATACCTCCCCTCCCTTTTCTTTTCCTTGTGTCAATCAGTGGAATTCCTATGGAATTGCATTGTCAGTGGAGTTGAACTAGATGATTTCCAGAGGTCCCTTCCTACTCTAACAATTCTGTGAATCTGTGATTCTGTATTTCCATGGAACAACTCCCTCATTTCCTGCCCTCCTCAATTCTTGATCAATATTATAGCTGAATCTGCAAAGGTGAGATCTTAGCTTCATCACACTTTGACAACAACAGCTATTTAAAGGTTTGCTGATAAACGCAGAAAAAATGCATCATTTTGGCCACAACTAATTGAATATTCTTGTTGGAAAGGGCTAACCCTTAATGTAGCCTGTGCCCACATACTCTCCGGTAGGCACTTCTCTCCAAGGGAAGTCTCATTTACAGAGCTCCCAAGTCTTGAGCATCTAATCCATCCAATATGCTCTGCAAGGACCACAACTCTGCCTGTCCTTATCTCTACAAATTACCAAAATGAACTGGTCTAGTGATGGCATGACTCATATACCCATATGCTTCAGACAATAAAGTGTCCTTGTGTGTTTAAAGGCTATTGATTCTTGTTGCTTGCATTAGAGAAGCTATTTCATTTTCAGGCCTACTGGGTTATCAAGGATAGATATACTTAAATGACTGATCTCTGGAGAGAATTATTCCAGGTAAAGAATGAGGTCAGTGGTACTAATGGGGATTTGATTTGCAGCTATTTGAGCTGCATTCTGTATGGTTATCTGCAGAGTGGAGTCTGACTGAAACTTCCTACCTCTAAACAATAGGAGGTATAGCTGCCACTTCACCATGGGGAGAGCAGTGCTTGGGAGGGACACAGTGCAGGTCATACACCACTGTTAATCTTGGCATCTCATGTCAGGGCTTAAGGTAGTCATTGGCTCTGCATGTAAATAGCATTTGCATCCCAGCCTTTTGTCACACAGCTGTAAGCTTCTCATTAGCTGGCAGTTTCTCAAGCACTCACGCATATCAGTGCTAATTCTACCTACAGAGCCTATGTATAATTTTCTTCATTTCCACAGTTCATTGAACTCTCGTCTTTTAAGAGAAGGTGAAAGGCTTTTCAGTTCAGGCCCTGAGCTGTGGTTCAGGTCAGAGGGTTCTGCTTCCAGATCTATCACAATGTTCTTTTGAAATCATGTCATCTCTCTGTGCCTCTTTCCAAGTACGGAAGAGAAAGAAAAGCATGCCTAAATTTTTCATGTTCATTTCATAAGACTGTACCATTTGCCTAGATAGAGATCTCCTGAATCTTTCAAAAAGCCCCTAAATATGCAGGACACCCAGTACAGGAAGGTCTTTGTGTGGTACAAGGAAATTATAATGTTAGTTGCATTTCATACAGAAATCGAGCTCAGATACTCTGCATCTTTCTTTTGTCTTTGTTTTACTCTTTGATTATGCATGACCTGCCCTCACTCCCACAAGTCTATTCTTGCAAAAGTCAACAAATTAAAACCCATTTGTAGATCAAAACTCTGAAAAGATGCAAATTAGAGATCAGCCTTGGAGATAAGTGTAACAGAATTACAAATCCATTTGCCAACACAGGATTAAAAGTATTTAGTATGCTTGTCTTTTACTTCTCAGACACTCAAAAAACTATTGATTTTAGTGGAGATAAGTGCCTGAGTTATGGGAATATGACTAATGTGAAGGCATCACCTTAGCCAGTTTGGGTTTTATTTATATAGCCCTCGAAAAGATGAATGGTGTAATATTATTCCAGTAAAACAAGTGGAAGAAAGGCATTGCTTATGTACTGCATCTGCATTATTGATGGTAATTTACATAACGAATAAATAAAACCATAAGTAAACTCTTACATAAAAGTATTGACTATTTTCAAAGTGATCCTGTCTGCTGACTTTTATGTGCTATATACTAGTCTGAATTTTTTTTTGTTCCTTCCTGTATTTGTGCTTGAGTATATGCTTCATGCAATCATTAAAATTATTATTTCATGCTTCAAAATGTGTAATATGTAATTACCCATCCGTAGTATTTATGGTAAATGTATAGTGTTTGGATTTCTGCAAAGTCTGCATCATGCACAATACCTTTCAAGCCCTGATGCTGTCAGATTGATTTAAAACATGAAGCATAACTGTGTTATTAAGATGCAATAGTTCAGCTATGAAGTTAGGACGCCAGCATCAAAATCTCTGCTCTGTTGCAAGCTTACCAAAAGACCTCTGGCAGGGTGCTTAATTCATGCCAATTATTGTCTCTACTATACAAACAGTGGTTCTTAAATATTTCAGAAAGATGCTGCCAGGACAATTCCATTAAACATTGCAGGTAATCCAATATTATGGAAAGGTGGTCTGTGTATGTATTTAAGCACTTAGAAGAGTAGAATAGCATTAATGTTCCCTGCTTCTCTTAAGGATTAATAATTAGAATAGGATAGTCTTAAAATCTTTAATGTTTGCATAGCACAGGTGGCATTAAATACTTTCATGCCCAGGTGGAGAGATAGGAGTACTCAGTAAAAGTGTACTTTTACAAGAATATATTTATTGAACTATCTACCTGTGTTTTAGACCTCCTAAATGCTCAAATGCATTACTCAGAGTCTTACATTTAAAGGCCCTCAACATTGCTGAGGAAATATGATTCAGAAAAAAAGCATGGATGGTTCCCATTCAAAAGAACTAAACTTTGAATTATAAAACAAGCCAGCCAGCCCATATGGAAAGGAAAGGAGGAAAAGACAGGAAGACAGAGAGAGAATATTAGTTTGAAGTTTCATTGGACCTCCTGTTTGACCATTGTCAGCTTTCCTGTAGGCATGATAAAAAAGTCCTATGTTTCAGAATTAATAAACTTCTGATAAATTTTATCTGCTGGAAAATTATCCTAAAAAGCAGCAAAAGACAGAAGTATGTGAAAGTTTAAAATTTAGGAATTAGCTGAGAAGAAGCTGGTGTCTCATTAGCAGTACGCTCTCATACTGACAGGAGGGGACAGGCCAGGTGGGACAGGCCACAGAGAGTCTTGCAAGAGAATGAAGTAGTTGAATTTCACTGGATGAAACTAAGGAGAAGAAATGGAGGTTTTAAAGCAAGAGGTGGAAAATAATTTCAGCAGTGGGCATTTTCAGGAGCAAGGAGAAGACAGGGCACAGGAGGAGAGGCAGGATGCTCCTCAGAAGCTGACATTCACAGAGTGAGGCATCAAGAGGGTATAAGCAGGACACCGAAGGTTAAAGAGAAAGCTTGTAAAGGTCTGGCATTTAGAACAGAAAAAGAAGCCTTCTGCTAGGGAAGTACATTTGATCTCTTTTTTTTTTTCCTTTTGATTTTAATTTTATTTTTATTTGAGAAGATATTGATAATACCTGAGCTGAGAAAAAAGCCAGAAGTTCCTCTAGATACACCAGCAAATTATAGAGCAAGACTGAAAGACTCAGGCAGCAGATATATCGGCAGGACAGACTACATGATACAAGGAGAGGCAAAACAGCAAAGGCAGGGGAGATGTGGAAAATAGTCACAAGAATGCATGGAAAATAAAAGCTGCCTATCAAATAATGTCATTAAGAATGAGGCAAACAGCAAAAGAGTGTTTCCATGTGTCCCAAAATATTAATGAGTGGAAACAGAAGTTTGCCCTGGATAATCCAAGCTAAAATTCTAAAATTAAACAAGCAGGTCTTTTTGACTGAGCTGCAAAGGAGTATTCTGAAAACTTGTACTGTAGTAACAGCCTTCAATGTGCTCAGATGGAAAATATTCATCTTTTAGGAAGAGTAGCTATTGCTGTAGTCCTTGTGTTCTGCCAAAACCAGCATATTCCATTCCTCTGTTCAAAATTCATACAGTGTGATATGCTGGGAAAAAACAAAATGCAACAAAGTTCCTGCAAAACATCAAATGCAGCAGTAAACCTAATGCTGTGTTCTTAATTTTCCATTCATTTTTACCCAATATAAAGGTCATCAATTGTACAGGAAGTACATCTTGCACATAAAAGCCCATTCTAGATTTGTCCTTGATAACTTTGTTTCTGCACCTCTCTTCTGTCAGCAGCCTCAACCCCTTCTACATGCTTATATTCATTCATGTACTTTGCACATCAGCTGTCTCTTCCTGTGCTTTCAGAGTGGTGAGAATATTTATATGTGAGTAAGGAGACAAGAGCTCATGTAATTAAGTTGTGACTCTTTGAACCTAGTGGAGAAAAATAACATTATTTAATTAAGGCAAAGTTCTTTTCTAGGGCAATACAACGGTTGAAGGAAAATTGATTCTTAATTATATAGATTGGTGCTTTAGAAAGTCTTTTTCACTGTGGGACTGGGCAAAATCAGCACAATGTGAAGAGGGTATGAATCATTGTAAAGTGTTAGTAACACTGACTTGCCATGTTAGCAGACAGGCATCAGGTTCAGGCATCTTTGGCATTGGCTCAGAGCACAATATATTGCTGTTTCTGTGTTTGACAATAATGCTAAAGCATATGTCGTTAGTATTTTGAAGGATTTCTGTAAGAGATTTTTTTCTAATGTATGCATTATCTGTTATTGCTTCTATCAAATTTTACCTGCATTTCTTCACTACTTCTTGCAGAAAACTGACTTTTACACATCAAAGCATAAACGTTTTTCATAATGAGTAGGTTGCTTTGTCAGTAGAATTGTACTCATTCATTTCCCTAAAAACTTCCCCTCTTAATGACTGTGTTTGTATAAAGCTAAGCTATGTAATTGTCTGAAAACAAGTTTTCTCCAACTCAGAAGTCAGCTTTAAACAGTCTTGCCTAACCAAGGCAAACAGGATTGTCTCTGAAAGGTTTATTTCCGGGATGGAGAGAAAGACAGCAGCACCAGCATGAGCTGACACTGGAAGAAGCCATTCTGCTTCTCACATTCTCACAGATGTTCTTGCACTACCAAAGGCAAATAGCATACGTGATTTTTTTTTTTTCTTGAGTGGGATTGGAATTATGAAAACAAAGAGCTGAGCATTGGACTCATTACTTTGTGGCCGGAGGGAATTTTCCTGAGAATTTGTTTTGACCACCTCATATGTGTTCCTTGACACAGGGGACTCTGAATTCTGGCTGACCCTGTAGTGATCTGACAGAGCAATGAGATTAAGGATCCCCAGGTTCAGTGCCTCATGGCTGCCCTGGGGCTGTGTGACCTGGGTGGTGCTGTGCTGACTGGTGACGTTTCTTTCTGACTTGCTGCCTCACACAGCCGGCATTTAAATTATTCCTCAATTCTGGTACTGGCATAGTCCTGTTTTTATTTCACTGTCATAGCATGAGAGCTGCTCGTGAACATGTTCCAGCTATACACAGGTCAGATGACTTGGACTGGGGTCTATTTACCTAGTCTTGGTGAGCCTCCCTCTGAAGAGATTCTGGATAAATAGCCTAGTCCATTTGATTTTTCTCTCTATACAAAGGAATTTACAAGGTAGAAAAAGCTTATTACATTTGTTTGAGATGTAAAAATAGTACTGAGAAGAACAGCAATAATAATAAGTAGCACAAGCTTCTATAATCATAAGTATTCCTTTACAACATGTAGTTAAACAAAAAGCAATACCTCTTCATACTGAAAACTCATAGTCGAGTGCCAGGTTCACCAACCCCATTCCTGAGCTGGTTCTGAAGGTACAATAAAAATGAGGGCTGCTGCTTGGAAATATTGAAAACCCCATCCAAAGTACAGCTATACCTCAGTGTCTCCATG
>NW_005054306.1:10008015-10043082 GCF_000277835.1 Geospiza fortis
AAAGTGGCATTTGCCATTTTGCTTCATATCCCAGAAAAAGCCCCTCTAGTTCTGGAAGTACAAGGACTCAGTTCATGAGTTAAGGTGATTTTTTCCTGAATATAATATAGAGAGTCATAAAACATACAGCCAACTTCCCCACTTCATTATAGAGACAAATATATTAAAAAAAAAGAACTACCAGAAAAAGAGCTATGACTGTTTCTCGAATTTGTGGTGAAACTTCAGTGGTATACTTTAGGTGGTATGCTTCGTATTTCATTTTTGTGTGCTGTTAGTAGAGTTTCCTGAGCAGAAGATGAACTGAGCACATAAAAGTATAGTGTTACAAAAACATAGAATGAACTGTTTTGCAGCTTTAGTTGTGACTATTCTGGTCACAATACCATGGTTCTGAAAATCTGATCTGTAAAATTCACCAAAGATAAACAATGTCAGCAGCTGTAACTGAGCCTGTAACTGAACCTGAAGGCACTGATCAATGATAAATTCCTGAAATTCTATAATACAACTTGTGTTCTTCTGGTAGAGCTAACTACCCCACTAAAAAGAATAACTGTGTCTAAGCAATATAAAAATGTAGAAAGTATTTAGATGTCCCTGATCTTAATGTGTGTACAATAAAAACAATTATATGACATTATGAATTCTGCAATTTTCCCCCATTTTCTAGCACAGACAGCATAACAAGGCTTTTGGATTCCAGAAAAAAAAATTAAAAGTACCTTGCGTTCATGCAACTGTGAGCCCTAGAACGCTTGGAATATGTATCTGAGTCAGGCCAAGGTATTGGGGTCAGAAAACTGCTCACAATATTTTTGATAACTTAAGTTTCTCTTGCAATCTCCAGATCAGAGCTAATTGGGAATTTTCTGAAGGAAAATTATTCTTTTGAAAAATTCATCAGCCCTGAAGCATTTTGTCTTGACATAACAGTGTCATGATCTTCACTTAAAGTGCAGGCAAGTGATCTTTAACATAGCACCTGTTTTTCTGGTAGATTTTTTGGCAGGCTGCTTGGGCTCTGGAATTTCATAGTACATTTATACTTGGGCAGGGTTCATCCTAAAAACTGCAGCATGATTATTCATAATGTTTGACCTTTGCTGAAGTCTCTGTCATGCATTCATCAGATCAGTATCACTGTCCCAGACTCTGCTGGGCCATGGGTACAGAGGTAGCACAAACCAGGGGGCATCTCTGATAACCAGTTTGGATCTGCTCATCTTGTTCTGAGGCAGAAAAAGAGCTTGTTTGTGTGAACATAAGGTGTGCTATACCATTTGGCCTCTAGGTCAGAAGACAGTCTGTAGGCTATTTCAGTTGACACTGTGTCTATATACACTTGTGTATGTCTACAACATCATGGCAATCGCACACTTAGACTCGGCGTTCCCTGGACATTTAGCAATACTAATGATATCTAGATCTCCAGCTAGTGTTTGAGTCATGCAGTGGACTCTGACCTTGGAGGTCAGGAAGGAAACATGAATTGGAATCCTAGTACTGGGAGAGACAAGTTTATCATATGTCTTAATTTTTTAGTGCTTATGTAGCATACAAAACAATGCATGCAATAAAGATCCTCTGTAGACATGCCCTAAGGATTCTTGGCTCTCTGACTTCTGCAATTCTAAGGAAACTAGAGTCTGAGATTGAAAATTGAGTATTTTTGTTGTAAATTTTCTGAAATTTCCACTTGAAGCCTAGATTTTAAGTGGCAGATAATATTCATTAGTGAAAAAGTCATTGTTCCATCTAACTGAAGAAAATTACTTTCCCTTGAAATCAGAGGTTATCTGTTCTTTGCTGGTATTCTCAGTAGACATCAGCCAATTCTCACTACTTCTTTAATAGATGCTATCTTCAGCACCTGCTGGGCAGGCAGAGAGCACATACATGCACTTCTGATGTCTTTGAGGGGCTTTCAAGGTGTGCCCCTGACCAGCACCTTTCACCTAATCTGCAACACTATTGAGACATCAGTTTTGCAGTACCCAACTGCTTGAAACAGACTGGCATAAAGTGATTCATGTTTTCAAAACCATTGGAGCAGGTTTTTTCCCAGCAGGCAGCATTCTTTTAACTCTACCTTTGAGCTTAGTCAGCCTCTATTGTGGTCTGAGCACAGTAAAGGAAATAGCTATTTCTTAATGTATACAATTTAATAATGAAATGTTGTGACTTTTCCTCTGCTTTATTTTCTTTCTGTATGTCCATGTTTTCTGCAGACAGATCAGTTGTGTGTGCATAATCATAACCAGAGGAAAAAAAGGCATTTACAAAGCCACAGGAGCATTTGTCTTCTGGTAACAATTGTTTCCATAGATGGGAATTCAACATTGCCATGACAGAATTTATTTTTCCTTATATGTTCACAGTGATCAAGTAGTGACATCTGGAATCTACCCCAGAGGTTCAAGTCAATAAAATATTAATATCTGCCATTTCCAGCAAGAAGGTTGTAACAAGAATACGGCAGAGAAATCTCTGACATTTTTGCACTATTGTTTTGCACCTAATTATTTAACTGTTTCCTTTTCCACATACTCTTTTCCTAAAGATTAGGAAAAATAGATCTGGGACTAGGATGTGATTCCCTACCTTTCATTTAGGTAAACTGCTGTTCAGATAGCCCTGTTTCCTGGGAGTGCTCTGGGAAGTGGCTGCTGACAAGGGGCTGGATCCTCAGCACATCCTCCCCACTCCCACAGAAGAGCAGCTCTGGGAGGAGCTGGACTGACTGCACACATCTGATCCACGATTGAAACCAGGCACAGAAATCAAGGCAATGCTGGGCAGCCTCACCTGAAGAGTTCACCATTTCCCTAAGAGATTATCAAGGCTTTCCTTAGTAATTCAATTCAGTGTATTCAGTCACAATGAGTGGAGAGAGCTGGAGGAAGAGAAGCACCATCAAGCTTGCTTTAGATAACTCCATTATTCCCATTCCTCTCATTCAGTGAATAAGTATTAACAGTCACTTATGCATAAGAAAAAATAATGAGGTTTAATGAATCTCCAAAGATCAGCTACTTCATAAAAGCAAATGCCATCAGTAAAAGTCCTCCAAGTCCAACATCAGCAGCAGAGGGAATTTCCATTTCAAAGAAAATTGCACCCAGTTTCAGTAAATTATCATAGAATGATTACTCAACTTTTATCCAGTCAATGTTATGCCTCCCTAGTGAACCAGTTTATTGTCAGTATGTCTGTTTCAAAACATGTCTTCCCTGGAAAGCACTCCTTCATTCAGCTTCTGCACTGGAAGCAAGCAACAGCTTGAAGGTAGCAGCTGCTCTCAGACAAAACAGGTAGAGAGGCAGAAAGGCTGCTGAATCCATAACAATAAGCAAGCACATCATGGCATAATTACAGTAAATCTCCCGAATGGTCTGTACACACAAAATGGCATATGTTTTGGACAGAGGAAGTGTGCACTAGCAAAACCATAGTATAACATAACCATTTTCCACAGAAGTCCTATTAGCTTGAAATTGATTTTTTATCTTGAAAATTATCATTGACAGAAGAGAAGATAATATTTGAATGGTCAGCTAGTTAGCCTGAAGGGAATATAATTAATATCCTGAAGGGCAAGAGCAGGTGATAGAAAGGTTTGGGGGAATTTTACAGTTGTAACTGCATAATCTAATACTAGTGCAGCCATTTAACCTTTCTTTGATATGCTCTTTTTTCACCACTGCATGTAATAGCAGTTCTGTTTTCTAAATGTCTTCATTTCACTTTGAACAGGTTAATAGGATTTATTGCTTCTGCAGCCTGCCTACACAAAACAGATTGTCAATATGGGCAATTCTTTGTGGTCTGCCAGGGAATAATAGACTGCTTTCTCCATCCCTGCTTTTAGGAAGTGATTTAGTTTCCTGAAGATTTAGGTACAAAAGGGAGAAGGGGGGGCAGGTAGTTTTTCTGTGTGAGTCTATCATGAGCTGGCACTGCTAAATGGGCACTTGGCATTTGCTGTATCAGCTGGTGGTGCTTGCCTCATTTTCAGCTGGCAGCCTCCTGATTCTCCCTTAGAGATGCTGCAGAAAATTTGCTGTGTGTAGGTACCAATGGTACAAAACATATAACCCAGATACATTTCAAAGGTTGTGGCGGACTTTCGCAAACATTTTCTGTTACAAACTGCATGAGTTGATCTCATCTTCAAAAACGTTAATCTGCTAAATCATTGTTTTGTACTCTGGCTGAACCTACATTTTAGGTTTCAGTGGTTTTGTGGTTTGTAAAGATCGTTCTAAAATCACAGTGTATCATAAGAAAAGGATTTTTCCCTGGGCTGTTAGCTCTTTTTCACCGTGATTATTGCTTCCTGCTGCAACCATCAGAATATAATGATGCAGCAAATTTTACAGAAATGTGAATTACATGAAAGAAACAAATTGTCATTTTTAAAGCATCACGTCTTTTCAAATGTCTTCTGCACATGAGTTATGAAGCTCTGACTGAGTGGAAGAGGTTAGTCACATTAAAAACTATTATACTGATTATATCTGAGATATAGGTAAGAAATACATGCTGCATTTCCAGTCTCTTTTTGATTCTGGAAATAATACTGCTATGAGAAGTTCATTATGAAGATCCTAAAAATTACCAGAAGTAGTAGTCATTTTAATGTTATGATTTTTAAATATGTGGATGAACCAAATCCCTCCACAGTACATTGTATTTTCTATCCTGAAATACTCCTTTTGTGTAGCCATTTAGCTTCCTTAAACTTTGTGATTTATTTCCATTAAAGCAGTCAAAAAGAACCTAAAAAAGAAAAAGGAATGAGAGTGGGGTTTTTGTTTGGTTGGTTGTTTTGGTTTTTTGTTGGTTTTTGGGGGGTTTTTTGGTTGTTGGTTTTGGTTTTGGTTTTTTTTTGTTGTTTTGTTTCCTGGTTTGTTTCCTATAATTGTATGCAAACCAAATCAAACCAACCAAACAAACAAACAAATAAAAATTAAAGAAAGGCCACAAACAAAAAAATCCAACAGGTCCAACAGGTTTGTTTCCAAAGTCATATGCAGGTATTATCCTTTTGTGCACTTACTGGGAATTGCCTTGGATAGTGAGATCCATAACTAACAAGAATTCACAAACTTCCAGAAAAACAAAATTAATCCCACCGATTTCCAGACAAGGGATTTCTAGACAAGGGCAGCCACAGATGGCAGCTGACTTCAGTGGACTGAACAAGCACCGTGCACTTGAGCGAGGTTCAATTTGGAGATTTTGATCACAGAACAGGTCTGAACTTGGAGCTGAACTTTGCAAAGGTATCTTCCTCAGCTCTAACACACTTAGAAGCAACAGGCTCCATTTGATCCATAGCTCCTTAGAGAGCTTGACTCAGTGCACAGAGCTTTGAACAAGTCTCAGGGGGAATTTTGAAGGCAGTGTGAAGAGCATTAGTGCCATTAGCTGCCTTGTGGAGGGATTTGGTGGCATTTTGGAGTCAGCATATGCAGCTGCATAGACCATTCAGGAGGTTTATAATTCTTCCTCTAACTTCAGGTGTTTAAACAAAACTTCACTGAAATTAAAAAGTAACATTCTTCTGAAAGACTGTTTGAAGGTTTTTTCTCTCCCAAAGAGACTGTCAACTGGAAAAGAGCAAGGAATTTTGAACTGCTGAGAGATTCCAAGTTAACTCCTGGTTAGTACACATAAACACAAAAGTGTGTTTATCTTCACTTCTGGAAAGCTACCTGGTTTTAAAATTTCATTTTTAATATCTTAAGGGGGTGTGCAAGAACCTACCGTTCTTTTCCAATATCTACAATTACCTTCAAAACCCATTCTCCTGATGCTCTTCAAAATGATTTCTAAGAGTCTCTTTGATTATAGATGTAGAATTTTTTATATGAATCCTAGGATCTTATATTTTTCTATGCAAAGAATTTAGCAAATCAGAGAATCACATGGTAATATTCAGCTTTTTCAAAAGAATGTCTGAGAGATTAAGTTTCACTTAAGTTTCACTGAAAAAGACCTATTAGCTAGAAATGGTGAACATCTCAACTAAACTACCCAACATTCCTCCCTATAGCTTGTCTGCTGAAATTTGAAAACATACCCTTGCTTCAGTTAGCATTTTCTTATTCTAAATTAAAAGTTACTACTTGTTGTTGCAGTTGTTTTTGCTTGATTGTTGATGCTGTTGTAATTTTATTTTATCATGTAGAATTCTTGTCACTCAGTTTGATCACTTACACTATCAAACATCATTCAGGGTGAAATAAAAAACTAAGTATATTATCATGTCAGACTGCTTTTGCAGAACTGCCATCATACTCTACAAATTTATGTTTGTTTACCAAAGCTACCTTAGTGTTCCAGAGACGTGATGTGGCATCTATTGAGCATTACTGAGCTTCACAGGAGTTTTTAGAATTCAGTACATTTGTTTGACTTTTTTTCCCCTTCATTTAACATAAATGGCACTTGTCAAAATTGCAATCTGCTAACTTAAATTTGGGCATCATTCAGCCAGCCTCCACACACAAAGGTACTTTGGCTTTACTTCATGCAATCTGCGACCTTTGTTTGCTCTCCTTCTTGACAAATGGCCTTACTAAAGCGACAGACACACACAGACTGATGTGGAAGAGCATATAGCAATTTGGAACCTGCATGCCTTGGATTTTTTAATGCCATCTCAATAATAATACACCAGTGACTAAAGCAGGTGATTGGAAGTGGAGCGGATGCATACAGACAGATGGATTAAGACAGCAGTAATTGTGCTTTCACTTGATTATGATATGAACAGGCTCCAGGTGATTTCTATTTTTCACAGCGTCACTCATCTCAACAAATCCCAGCAGGCTTGGAAGCAGAGTAGAGATGCATCCTGCTTTTCACATGAACCTGTTTCCAGTGTAAGCACTTAAGAGAGTTCTTCAGTCAAAAAGCAATTAGCTTCTGCAGTCTAGGGTGCCACTTAGAATATCCAGGCTCATGTGTTTCATCATAAAATTGACCTTTTTAATTTTTTATGCCTGAGATTCCCCACTAAAAGAGTAAGCATTAAAAAATACAACCCTAGAGAAAATACTGAAGGCACATGTAGAATTTATTAAAGGATATCTGGCCCTGAAGTGCTGCAGATAGGAACTCCATCTGAATATAATAAAATGAAGTATGCATTATTGTGTGCTTAATTTTTAAGTAATTGGTATCATTATGTAGCATAATGATACCAATTACATAAAAAGCATAGGAAAGCAATATGTGCTACATTTACAGGCTTGCATTTTTCCTGTAATAATTGCTTTTCCATACAAATGCTGTCTGCTTGCTGATACCTTCGAAAAACTGTGCACAAATTATCCCAGTGTTTCAGAGTTTGTTCTGCTTTTTTAGTAGCAGTGCCTGTCTTGGTAATTCATTTTTGACAGAATTTTGCACCGTTTTCTTGTAATGGAGCCTCTCAATTGCCATTGACATTCAGGATAGGCAAAGAAATATCTCTTTTACCCAGGCAACTTGAGGAAAACTATTGCCAGCAACAGTGACATCTTCCCTCCACCTCTGGGATCCATCAAGTCAGACAGTTTCAATAGTGCAAGAGTAGTCAAGATTTAAGGTACGAATAGATGTTAAGCTTTAGGAATATCTGGCAGAAGCTGCCATAGTTTTAGAACAGTTCTTCAGTATTTTGCTCTAAAATTTAGTAGCAAGTTTCACTCACATCTCTACTGCTTAGACAGACAGAGGACATGACATCACCTTTAGCCCTGCTTGGAAGTAGCATGAGGTCAGCTAGGATTCTTGAAGCTGACATCTATTCCTACTTATGAACTAGCATGCAAGACTGATACAAAAATGATCCTCTGTTGTAGCAAGGTAGAGACAGTGCAGAGAAGAGCAAATGTAGGAAGCAAGTATATGCATCTATGCAACACACATGCACATCTGTGTGTGTGTGTATGAAATGAATGAAGCAGAACTCACTGCAATCCATGCAGAGGAGATCTTTAGCCAATGTGCAGTAGAACATTATTATAACATGCAAAGAAATTGCCAAGGTTTATGCCTTGTGCCACTCATTTGTCTGCATTCAGCTTCAGACCCAGTGTCTGCTGTCTGGATAAGAAGTTGTAGAAAGTTAGCAAAGATCATGTTCTACAGACATGGTAGAGACATCAGAATAATTTAGAACCCAATCTCTGACACTGCCAATGAACAATGTGTCAGAATAAGCTGGAAGTTAACTCAGTTCCCTAATGAATTAATTGGGTCAATTCTGTACTCTGATCTGAATGATAACACATGAGAAATTTTTGCTAGAGGATGGCCCATCCTTTAAGAAAGTATCAAATTGCTTCATTTTCCAGGAGAAAGGAAACAAAACAAAAATAAGCAAAACAACGGAAAGCTGCAAGAAAATTCATCTATCCTGTGCCCTTTAATCATTTAAAAGTCCTCTTCTCACCTCTGAAACTTTTCCATGCACAGTAGGCTACTTCTCTTTTTCCCTTTACTCACTGGGGGTGCTCTAGTTCATTAAATTGTATGTCCTCTTTCTACCATTTCCCAAGAGTTCAGTTTTGCACTTCCGTAACTTTATATCTTTAGCCTTTCCCTCGTCTTCCTTGTCCTTTATGCAAAATGGTGCAGGCTTTCTTTCACCTTTCACCATCTTAGCTGAACCACCCTAAAACCTTATGTTTTATCTTAAAGCTTTTGAAAAATTCAAATTTATGTAAAGGATTCTGACTATGACAACCTTAATCTTTGTCATACAACTTCCATTTGTTTTCTAACCATTCCACTCCATTTAGAAACTACTCTGTGTTCCAAAATCTGCTTTGAAACTCTCTGCTGTCTCGTTCTCATGGCAAATACTTTTTCTCAGATTTTGCTCCATGCTGTCTTTACTGTGCATGTTTGTCTTGTTATTTGGATGCTAAGCCCACTGGGGTACATGATGTCAGTTTGTTTATGTTTATAATACTCAGTGTAATATTATTGCCCTCTGTAAAGCAGTAGTGAAGGCACATTAAGACTGATAAGCCAATTTGAAGGAAAGCCTCCAATGATTAATGAACTTGTCAAATCAACTAGGACACCTGCTAATCATTTTTGAAGTACTGACAAATGTAACAGCTGTTAATTATACCAGCTGTAGCCTGCTTAGTGCTCAAGCAGTTTTACTATCATTAAAATAGCAACAGTTTTCTGAAAGTTACTTTGTCATTGTTTCCTTCCCTTCACAATACCTGCTGGAATAACAAATATAGTGTACTGGATTTTGCTTGTTAATGAGTTATTTAGTTTTAAGCTCCCACAAGCCACAGTGTGAGGAGAAGCAGCACAGGAAGACACAGAGGGCTGAAGCAGTCAACAGAAGAAAGCACTTTACTTAGAAAACTAATTTTCCTTTAAGTATGGTAGATTGCAGCTCTCTGAAGCAGAGTCCTTGCTTTCAAAAAACCAATTTCTGGCAGATTGCAGAGGTTATTCCCCTTTGGTTTTCCAGCATCAGACAGGAGATTGGAATGGTGGACCCTCTCTCAGGGGGCTGGCAGCTTCACAAAAAAACAGATGGAACCTGACAGGCTATTTCCCAGAGATGGAGTCTCTGAAGCAGGAAGCAGGGATGCCTGAAAGGCTGTGGGGAAAGCTGCTTTAAAATGGGTGAATCAAGAACTCTTTTGACAGGAGGCAGCATCCGTTCGCAGGCTATGTGACAGTCTTACCAGTCAGAGGTTGTGCTATGAGCTGCAAATTATTTGGTTAGGGTAATGTTTGACCTGTGCAACACAAGCTGTCTCTCCATGATTTTGACAAGAACCATTTGTTTTGCCTTGTCAGTGGGTGCACCTCCCTCAGTCTCCAGCCCCACCTCACCGATCACATCATAACCTCCTCATTCTGAGCTGCCAGTTAAGTTTCACCCACAAAGGACTTGAAACATCCCACTACTTCTTATGGCCTACAAATTCTTTAAACAAAAAATAAATTATTTTCTGAAAATACTTTAAATTTAAACAGTTGGAGATTTACTTGTGAGAACCTTTGAAATTCAAATCTCATCCTGAAAATGTAATTGAGTGTTTGCAGAAGATGCACATTGCATCTGTCAGAGAAAGGCTGTCCCTGAGGAGCTAGCTCTGTGCATTGCAAGCATGCAAGCAGGTACTTCTCTTCACCAGCTGCAGGAAAGTGTGCCAGCTTTTTAGCAACTGATAAGAATAAGCTCATCAGTTAAAAATTTAAAAAAAATAAGAAGGTTGAATGAAAAGGGTCGATATGCAGGTCCTGATCTAGTTTGCTGAACAATGGTGTTAAGTTATTGGAGAAAGATAGAAAGAAGGATACTGCTGAGGGTCGCTCAATTTTTAGATACTCCTACTTAAAACAGAAATGTACTGAAAATGCAGATATAGATAAGTTTGGGCGATAGCTCACCTTCAAGACCATGTGTTTGGGCTCTTTCTCAGTGCACGAAAGGACCTGCAGAGATTGAGGTCTTGTCTACAAGGGAGTTGTGAAAATCCACATTGAAACAGGTGGTCATTTCAAACCATTGTCTTGGAGTAGGTGTTTTCCATCCTTGAAAAAAGGGAGATGGAATTAAAACTTCACCAACAGAGGTAGATCTAAACATGGCATGATCCCAAGAAGTGAAAGTTATAGCAGAGGCCATGAGGTGATTCTGGAGCTTTAAGTGTCCTCCTGTCTTTGTGTTCCTGGGCGGTGGCAGGGTCTGATGTGATTCCCATGGAAACACTGTTGATTCCATGGATGTCTCTGAGAGCTGGTCTAAGGATGCAGCACTTACAGCTCTGTGATCCATCCTCTCTTCAGGATTCTTAGAAAGCAAGTTTATCCTTGAGCTATTCCTGACACAACCAAAAGCTGTAATTAGGGTCAGACAGCTTTATATCTTATCAGACAATATTATGTCTTGTACAGATTCTCAATATGTTTTTAAGCAGCTTTCTGTCTTCCAGGAAAGGCACTTCACCCTAATATAGTTAATAGAGTTATTTCTTATTGCAATATTAGGAGCAGATTTCTAATATCTCCTGTCATCATTAACATGTATTTAAATGGATTTCAGATATGTAGGAAATTAAACTCAATGTAATGTAAACATTATGTCAAGTTGGATTTTTGATGCAAATCAATGTATTTATAGCTGTGCACCCATTCACGTAAGGGTATGCATTTGTTCATTGAGTTTTAATTAATAGAATCCTTGCCAATTCCTCCTTAGACCTTTATTATCCCTTTCTTTTAATGCACTCCATTCATCACTTTTAAAAATTAGACCAATTTAGTTGCATAATTTGAATCCATAATTGAATCTGCTAGCTACTCTCAGACTTTACAAGTTAATCAAATGACATCGTTTTAAACACATTTTCAGTGCATGGGAAAAACTGCGTTAGTGACTAACCCCCAGCCCATTTGAAATGGGAAACTTCTTCTAAGCCGGGCTCTGTCCTGATTAAACTTCTTCTCCAGACTAAATTTTTCCTATCCCTGATAAAAATTAATAACATAAGACTATGTGGAAGGATGAATAAAATATAATTCTAGTTAAGAATGGAAAATGACAAATAAATGAAAAATCCTATCTGGGGGTGGAAAATAAATGTGTAATTGAACAGCATAGAATCATATGTCAAATACCTTCACAGAAAGAGGCAGGAAAAGAAAATCCCAACAGTATCTCAGTGAAAACACCAACTGCTTCTCCTTACTAGAGTGCTGTGGACTCACCAGGGACATCTTACCTGGTCTAGCATTTGACAAGTCTCTGTTTATGTGTGCTGTCACCCAGACAATATTTTTATTGCCCCATTCTGTCTCTCTCTCAGGCTAAAAAAGCTGTGCATAAGCTACCAGAAAGGAAACCAAATAAATTAGGCAGGACTAACAGCTATCAGAACTAGTGACTAACTATATCAGAAAGTTGCTTTGTTTTAAACCCTGATACGTTTGAATTCCATTAGACTTGCATGGATTTGTGCAAATTATTTTAAAAGTCTGGTTAGCAAATAACGTTTTATCTATATAGGTGAAACCTTTCCAGGGATGGGGGGGATGTGAAGTAGGAGAAAAGAATATGTGGATTTCCATGGAATAAGGATATGAAAATTCATTGAATGCCATTATGAATGTCCATGGTATTAATTTATTTTCCTGCCCCCTGCTGTATAACTTTACCAGCAAAAACATACATGTTTATGCTATTGTATTAAAATAAATCTGAAATCCACTAGTGGAAATTACTTAAGCTATAGCAGCAGAAAACTAGTTTTGCCAATATATTCTACATGTCTTTTAGAAACCTTTGCTTGCATGGCTGTATTGATTCTCAGTGAGATATATGCTTCCATTTCAATGTTATACCTCTGCTTTTTCCTTACTTTGTTGACTTGCAGGCAAAAAATGTTGAATAAATGCTTCAGTGCAAGCAACATAATCCTTTGCCTTTCCACTCAACAAAAGAAACATTATTTTTAGAGCATAAAATAAACAAATTTTAGCAGCACTAGAATGTCCTGCAAATTACATTTTTTGATTTCTTTGATATAATTGCTATTAACTCTCTGAATTCCTTTCTTAGAAGCTTTTCTGGACAGCCAATAAAGCCATGATGACCTGTAGGCAGCAAGGTGTTACGACAATATGCAGTGAGCCCTAGATGTCAGGAAAAAAGAACTGGAAAAGGAAAGGTCAAGTACTTGCAGTAAAATGAGCAAAATTTCTTTCCACTACTCTTAGCTCTCTTTCTTTGTTTTATCCCTTTGCTGTTAGCATCACCCAAATCTCATCAGTTCTCTTCACTTTCCTCTTGTTGCCAGTTTAATAGAAGAATACAACAGCTGCCTAACATGTGTAGTCAAATCTTCACCGCTTTTATGTGAGAAAACATTCTACCTTTCATCACCTCCAGAGCTGTAAGATTACCTCAGAGAGCATGAACTTCTCTCAGGTCTCCAATACACATTTGATTCTGGAGTGCATCACCTGTATTGTATTGATAAATAATTCCTGGTCAAGGCTGTCTCCTCTAGGCTTGTGGTTGTGGTTGTGGGCTTCCTCACCTGACTCAGAATTGTCAGGAATTCTGATGCTGCTTCCTCTGCAGAAAAGGAAATTATTACTGCATCACTACACAGGGATGCTATACATTTCATTTCCACACTTTTTTCATTAGTAAAAGCCTAGAATAGTTCCAAATCACTGTACTGTTAATTTAATGGTTTATGTATATTTTTATCCTAAACAGAATATGCAATGAGTATATTAGATATAATAAAGGATCTGAGAGCGTTTGGTTGTTCTAAAAAAGACCATTTCCTTCTTACAGTTTCAATTAATATTTGGCTAAAAACCAAAGAAAACCAAAGATCTAAAATATACTTCTCAGATTGATTTTTTTTTCTGATAGATTTATACTTTTAAAAGTAAGTTTTACTAGACTCTAACTCCCCAAAACCTGGGCTCATTTCCAGATTTAAGCTTGAAGATTTATTGCATTTCCACCCTCTATTCTGCTTCCCAGGCACTATCTGCTTTTGGCAATTAATACAAACGTTATGGGGTTTGATTTGCTTCGCTGCAGCATGTGAACTCAATTTCTCTTCATTTGTAGCTTTGAAATAGCATAAGCCTATTTGTGACAGTCTTTCACGTTGCACTGGTGCTGCTTACTGAGCTGTGGGTGCAGACCAGCAGGGCCAGCTGTACGGAATGCATCCCTTTTGTTTTAGCTGAGGTACACTCACTCCATGCCACATCAAGGTAGGAATTTAGACAGACAAGTGTTACAACTGGGGTGGAAATTGGATTATCAGCCATCTCACTGATGACACACATAGATTTAAACGGGCTAAAAGGGCAGTGGAGGAAGCCCCACAGCTGAGATTACACGACCACATGAGAGACTAAAGTTCTATTTATTTTTATTATACAGAATGACATGTCACAAATTTCAGTTTGTTCCCACATTCATTTGCCCACCCACCCTCATTACCAGAGCAGTGTATTAGTACAGACTAGTGAGTCCAAACACAACAAACTTTATAATGACCATCTCCAACCAAACTTCCACCCTTGTCTGCTGCCACTCCAAATCCTCTGGGAAGCAGCTGGTATCTCTAACTGTGGCTGGAGCAGATATCAACTTCAAATTTTAGCTGGCATCAGTAAGTCTTGTAGAGACACATTTCAAACTTGTTTGCATGCCAGAATATCTGCTGAGGAAGAAAAATATTCATTGGACTCAGAAAAGAAAAATGACTGATCAAATGCATCTGAGAGTAAAGTCATCCCATGTACACAAGTATCTGTGGAACTCTTCTGTGGTCCAGAACCACAGTGTTCCCAGCCCTAACTGAGGCTGGAGAGCCTGGCCACCAATGTAGCTGTAGCAAAAAATGAGCACAGGGTCAGCTGGCTATCCCACGACCAAAGGATGAATCCTCTTGAATGGGCGGATAGGGCTTGACAGCCATTCTACCCTGCTCCAGCAGTCACAATACATGCACCAGATATGAAAAAATGAATTTTGCACCCATTGTCCTTAGAATCATTATTTCCTTTCTCTCTGTGGCACTTCTGGGTGGGGTGGAGGGGAAGGAAGTGGGCAGGCACTGATCTCTTCTCTATGTTGACCAGTGACAGGACCTGAGGGAATGGCCTGAAACTGTGTCAGGGGTGCTTTAGGCTAGACATCAGGAGAAGGTTCTTCACCCAAAGGGTGGCTGGGCACTGGAACTGCTTCCCCAGGGAAGTGGTCATAGCACCAAGCCTGACAGAGTTCAAGTGTCTATACAATACTTCCAGGCACTTGGTGTGACTCTTGGGGATCGTCCTATGCAAGGCCAGGGGCTGGACTTGATGATCCTTGAGGATCCCTTCTAAGTCAGCTTATTCTGTGATTCTCTGACTCCTGTTATATTGCAGCATCTGTTGAGAATTTGGAAGATGACAATGATTCTTTCTTCATCACCAGAGTATTTCTTGTTTGTATTGAACATCAAAAGGCTATTTAACAGGGTGAACAAAAAGCAAGTAATGTTGATCAAGTTAGGTTAATGTACCGGCATCTCTTTTTATTCTCCTTCATAATAATACAGCGATCATCCAACCACTGTTAAGGGAGCTGTAAGGAAATGAGGAAGTTTTGAGAAAAAGTACATCTACCTGACACAACAGAAACCAACCCAAAAACCCAGAAAATACCATAAGCAGCTGGTTTATAGGCTAGAAACACTGTGCTCTGTCTGAATTTATCTGCCTGTGAGACAAACTTTTTTTTAGCTCAGTTAAAATGCACTTTAAATTGCACAGTTGTCAAACTCAAAGTATTACATGCTTGATATGTGCAGCTAAGAGTTTATTGAGACCAATTAAAGATTTAACAATCCTATCAAAACACAACAATTGTTACTAGTCAAATTACAATGATACTAATAGTCTAGTCTATCCAATTATCAGAAGAATGTCTGAACAACCATGCAGTTAAAATTGTTATGCAAAAACTTTCCAGTATGTATCCCTTCCTCTGGTGTTACATTCATCCCTTCAGTCTTCTAGGCTTATGGCTGCGATGTCAGTTTTACTTGTATGGTGTCACAGTCTGAAAGACAGGTAATTGAAATGCAGCATGCCTTCTCCTAGGCTATCCTGCTGTTGGAAAGACAGGCTTTATAATTAAATACCTTGGAAATACTGAAAAATGATAGAAAGAGCTATGCTAATTCCCAATATACTTTCTTTTTTTTCAGAGATACCCATTTCTCACAGCCTTTTTCACAGCCTACTAGAGGGAAAAAGATTTCCTCTTATCCTATTTTCCTCTGATGAATGAAAAGATAGAAAAGGCAAGAATGAAGAAAGCTGAGGAAAAAAGCTCATGACTAAAATATGTTATTTATGTGAAAATATATATGAAGAAAATTTTACATTCTTTAACATTCAACAAAGATGTTTACTCTCCCATTCATCTCTACCATTAGCAAATACAGGTCTGGTACTAAGAAAAACATCCAAAATTGTAAACTGTATCAAAACACAGTAATCAAATACCACAGATAGTTATAAAAGATGCAAGTTGTTCACATATCTAACCTCTCCTTAGGTTCGCTCACACTAAAACATCTGCATTACAGGCTTCCTCTCAGTCCTGTACTCTGGCTGTCCCCACTGACACCACCTAATGGGTACACATCTTCAGATCATGGTAAAGATTTCTGCACTCAGCCAGTGTTGTTGCTTGTTGCTCACAAGACTTGCCCCCACACTGCAGGACTGGGAGCTCCTTTGGATGTACCATTTTCAAACCATCACATACCTAGTTAGAAAATATGCCACCTGGATTGCTTGCTGAATAAGTAAACACCTGCACACTCAAAGGCCATAAGCATCACTGCAAGCATGGGTGTGAGGCGTACAGCCAGAAATATGGTCTTGTCCATGTAAGAGCCAGAACTGAAACTTGAGTTACAAGATACGTACATTCTAATCTTCATTAAAAAAACAAAACCAAACCAAACAAAAAACAAAAACAAAACAAAAAAAACCAAAAAAAACCAAAAAAACCCAAAAACACAACAAAAACCGAAAAACAAATGCAAACACCCAAAGAACAAACCAGGTATTTATGTTCATTGTGTTGTACAGTCAACACCTAAGTGTAATTTCTTAGAAGCAATGTAAATGTGCACTTTTCAGGACTGCAAGATGGATCTCAGTTTCTGTCTAAACTTAAATGCAAACACCCAAAGAACAAACCAGGTATTTATGTTCATTGTGTTGTACAGTCAACACCTAAGTGTAATTTCTTAGAAGCAACGTAAATGTGCACTTTTCAGGACTGCAAGATGGATCTCAGTTTCTGTCTAAACTTGTTGGATAAGACTTACTTGGAAGAAACTCATACTCTCTCCTCTCTGTAGAGTTTCAGAATACTCAGGCTGCTAGAAAAATTAGTCTCAATGTCCAAAGAAGTGTGAGTAGGAGCCCTGCTGTGAAAATTTTGTTATCATAGGTTGGAACTGACATTTATAACAGCAGTAAAGCAATTGTAGGAGCTTAATAGCATGATGCGTTCTCAATTACTGCTGTGTACACATGTCATCCGAGATAGCCTCCACTATCAGCTGGTATCATCCAATCTAGGTTAGCAGTCAAGAGACAATGATGTGTCATCTTGTCATGGTTTAAAATAATTCTGTAAAACTTAGAGTATCACACAGTTTGTCAAGTATACTTAATTGAGTTAGAGCAGCTCAGTCACTGATCAAATCCTTATGGCATCACAGTGACATAATAGGCTACAACACATGACAGTATGAATTATGGAGAGTTTTAAATGATAGGTAAATAAGTTGAATTGCAGGAATGGAAGTGCATCAGGAGATGCTGGGAGTGCTACAATAAACCCCACATGCAATGCTCCAATAGGATCGCATTTACTTCCGTTCTTGATGTTCACAATTCCTTTCATGCAGTGATGAGGTATACATGGAATTACAGTTCCAAATGAGCCAATTTGCTCTGCTCTTTTAAAATCTGAATTCACAATGGAGTGATTTCTGTCTGATGCCAATTTTCACTTTACTACAGGTAATTTATTGTGTCTTATTTCTGTGTTTCCTTTTTAATGAGACAAGTACCATGCAGTGGCAAGCTGTGTATTGGCATTGTTTTCCAGATTTTATTCAGGTTTTGAAGAAAATCTCTGGTCTGATTTGCCCTGACTTGCTTTTTTATTGCCACTGTTTACTAATTCTCCATAGGGCTGACAGGAATATAATAACTTGTCACATCCTGCAGTAGAGGAGGTTCTTCCTGGGTTGAATCTACTCTGAAAGGCACTTGCAAGACCAGACCAGAAAATAAGTGCCATCCATGTGAGTTGATGCTTTTCTGTAAGCTAGGAAGGAAAAGGAAAAGAGTCTGAAAATTTGCGCTGAAATCCATATGGGTACAAAGGATGCCAGGCACACATCTGGTGGGAGCAAACAGTTCCTGAACTAATTTTATTATTGGCTTATGCAATTTGTGGTAAACTACTATTAATTTATTTCAAGTCAAAGTCATTCATTTTTTGACAACTTTGTCCAGCCCATGTGTGGAGACAGGTTACCTGGTGCCTGGTGTAGGCCATTAGTGTCTGCATATCCAGTCGCGTGGCTTGGATATTTAAATCTTTAAAGAAATTAGATGCGCTGATAAACCAAGGCCCTTGGCAAAACAGCTTCAAGAACCTGCCATTTGTGGTTTTTTTGTCCCTGGATTTAAAATGCTTTTCTAACCATGGGAAATTGAGTCTTGAAAAATTGCACTCTTTAAGGAGGGCTGTCTTTTGGAGCGTAGAAAAATAATATAGGAAAATTTCCCTATCACCAATGCCTGCTCTTATTTCAAGAAAACAAATGGTAACTAATGTGTTCTGTAAATATGCCGCCTTTCAGTAATATTAAATAAAATTATATCTTCTTTCCAGTTGCCAGTAAAGCACTGTTAGTTGCTCCCATTTCACCCACAGTGGAAAAACAAACAAACAAACAAACAAGCAACAAAAAAATCAAACAAAAACCACCACAACCAACAAAACCAAAAAACAGAAATATCTGTGTTATATTAAAGAGTTTCTCAATGAACTGATAAATCATCTGGGCACTTTGCAAGAGCCTTCTGTTGGAGGCCTTGTAATTCCTCATGATCTTCAAAAAAAGTTTTACTTCTTTCATTTACTCTTAGTTTACAAAGTACAAAACTGAAATCTGAAATTTTCTCGTATAAGAAGGGATTTTTAATAGCACACACACACCACAGGTTGTGATTCTCTCTACTTCTGTAGCTGGGCTCAGTTTAAAGTAGTAGTTCTTTTGATCTTTGAACAAGCTATCCTCCTGGAACAGCTGCATTTTTCTGTTTCTAGACTATCAAGTAGAATCAGGATGTACATCAATTGCACTTATTCCCAGGTTAGCTGTCCTCTAGCATAATTCAAAAAAAAAAAAAAAAAGAAGGGGAAAAAGGAACCTGAGTAAGTAGCATAAAGGTAAGAGGATTTTTCTACTCAGTTTTTGTCTTGAGTATGCATACAGTCACTTTTTGTGATGACTGGAAAGAACAAAGAATATATATCTGGTCCAGCAAGTGGCCTCATGACATCCTAGTTTATAGTTTTCATTTATTCCTCTAAGAAAGGTTTTTGTAACATGAATAAATAGCTTAGCATGCAACAGCTTAGAAATCCAATCTCTTGTGAGATATTCTTTAATGTTTCTCTATCATTTGCACTTTGCTTTAATTTTCATTAGCACATAAGGAAATTTATCTGAAAATTAAAAAATAATTGCACAAAAGTTTTCTATCCCTGATTTTATTCTAGTTATTGCGTTCTTAAATATAGTATGATTATCACGACTAAAAAATTCCTTCTGTCACATTTCCTAATAGGCTTTCAATAGTGGTGCCTGCCACAATTTTTCGTTTACAGCCTGAAAATCTAACACTCAGAAAAATCACTGTCAGACTTCACACCTCTTTCTTCAGTGTGTTAGAATGGCACAGTCTCAGAGATAAATGAATATGAATCATGTGGATAAATTATTATTTTTAACATTCCAAGCAGAAAGGTTTAAGGCACTCTAGACCCTCAATAGAAGTTCAGAGAGGAAATAATCTGCAATAACTAATTGTGAACAGCTGTTGATCAAGGAAACAAGTCATTATATCAGCACTTAAATCAGTGATAGCTGGTTTATAGTGGAGGAAAACAAGAGAAGACATGCGAAATATTGGGGCAGAAAGGCATATTGCCTTTGTAAAATCTTGTGTTCAGAAGGGTTCTTGAGTTCTCTTTAAATGTAATTCAATGTCTTAGACAATATTGTAGGGTGATATCAATATCTGCTACATTTTTCTGTTCACAGTTTCTTCCCTCTGAGCTTAACTTTGTATCTTCATCCTCAGTTTTTTCACTTTGTTTAATTTTCTTTTTTATATGTTTATCATGCATAGCTAAGAACAGAAAAAGGCATATCCGCTATCAAATTACAGATACAATGAAAAAATTATATGATTATTTGCAAAACGTATTTAAGAAAAAAATATAAAAGTTGAAATCAAAAAGATAGTAAAGTTCAGTTTAGTCCATTATCATTCAAGCCTAAATGAAGCCTTTTGTTTACTTCCCAGAGACAGAACAACTGCTCCTCACAATTAAGTTAGATTTTCAACACATTCAAGAAATGTTAAGAACCAGAACATTGATTTGAGCCTTAACCAAATTACAACTGCTGAAGCATATCAGGATGATTGCAGGTTCCCTCATCTACTATTTAATTGACACCAGTTCTTGGGCACCAGTGGCAAGCAATAGGAAAAAAAAATTGCATGCTCTTGAGCCACATATTACAGAATACTGCTTTTCAGTAAACAGATTCAAATGCTGATATTCTGTTGTGCCAGGCTCAAACCCTGCTGGTAATGCTGTACATACTTAGCTGTGCTGGGGAACAGTATGCATTAGAGATGAAGCATTTCAGTAAGTCTATAAAAACCTCTAAACCAATCAGTTTTCTTTTTGCCTAACAGAGTAGATTTGTAGTTGTCATCAGCAAGTCTGATAAACTACAACAATCAAATGAATCAAAACTCAATGAATTATTATGCAACATATTCCATGAAACCATTTTGAAATACAAATGCGAATTCTGCAGTCAACAGCAAGCAAACAACAACAAAAAGAAACATGAATTTCTGTTTTGCTTCTTTCACTATTACTGCTATTTTCATAGGACCAGCTCTGGCTGTTATATCTACAAAGAGCC
The DNA here is from genome assembly GCF_000277835.1 of Geospiza fortis. NCBI lineage: Eukaryota > Metazoa > Chordata > Aves > Passeriformes > Thraupidae > Geospiza > Geospiza fortis. Next base: position 10,028,844 of record NW_005054306.1, read on the forward strand.
TAATCATCGAAAAGAGGGCTCTGGCAGAGTAGGGCTATTCATGTTTGATTAGTGAGATTCAGGCTATGTCAAATAAAATGTAAAATCCTTTCTGTATTGTAAAGAAGGCTCAGAGGTGATTCAGAGCATCACTCAGATGTCCATTGCTAGATAGCACTATTAACTATTTGCTGCTTTTGCTCTGCTGAGGTGCAAAGACATCTCAGCCTGTGAGTGCCTGGAGCCTACTGAGTTTTCACCAGTAGACTTCCTTTAACATCTAAGGTTTTGGATTGGCTCAGAAGTATCAGCCTTCCTTGTCACTGAGCATTAGGGTACTTCATTTAGTCTGTGCCCCTGGTCTCTGATTTTGCAGTTGCTCTGATTTTACAGTTAACTGCAGGTGATGCCTGGATGTGAAACATGGCTCTTATGATCTACTGACACCACAGTGCCCATGATGGGCACTTTAGAGCCACTCAGCTGAGAAACAAAGACAAGGGCTGAAAACCGATCCTGCAAAGAGAAAATAGCAGTGTGTTTGTTTCTGACTTCAGAATTTCAGTGCTTGCTAAAGCTGGAGGCAAGAAGGCTGCAACAAGCTTGATGGCAGTCATACTAGAGGCAGAGGATGTGAGCCCAGACCCAGATAGAGGCCACACCCTGCACTAGGGTCCTTGAAAGCGGCTGCTTGAAGAGACCAGAACCCCAGATTCCACGTTCTCCCACCTGCTTAGAAAATTCTTGTTTCAGAAATAAATACTAGGAAGGGAAACAGGAATACACTTCTCATCATCTAGATTTACTAGGGCAGCAAACCTTGGGTTTAAATTGCAATGAAGAAAATTCAGAAGCAGCATAGTTCTGTGCTGAGCATAGAAGTGGGGAGTTACTGATATGGATCGGGTGAGCTAATCAAAGAATTTTTTCCAGGAGAGGTTTCTGAAGCATTTTTCACTCATCCAGCAAAACATCTTTCAGGAACAGTATAGGGAGAGCTAACTCTGCCTTGAGGTCGGAAAAGTCAGATATGCGTAGATGTGCTTTTCTCCCTTCTTTCATATGATCCCGAGTGTTCTTTAAAAATATATTATAATCTTGAGAAGTGTGATCCAGGAAGTAATTCTGCACACACACACACACACACACACACACACACACACACACACACACGTGAAAGAGAAGGAAGTGTATATGATTAGCCAAGGAAAAATCTTATATCACCCCATCAGAGGAGACAGAAAAGGGTTTAACAGAGTGGCTTCCATCCTTTTTCTAAGACAGGCCCCGAGTTCCTATTATTGCATCACTGGACACTTTCCCCAAGCTTATGATGTTGGGCATCCCTTCCCTAGCATTTTGGACATAGCATTTTACCTTTAGGACAGTCAGCCCAGGGTCTGGGCATTGCATAGTGAAGACACACAGTGGAGCATAATTCTTCTGAGTGTTTTTTGCCTGGTTCCTGCCCCCCATTAATTCACTATTAATCAGGGGTTGGGGTGTGGGATAATCCACCAAGGGAGATCAAGGATTCACAGGGTGGATTTGGACGGAGGCTGCCTGCAAGACAGATTGTGCACCATGGCTATACTCATTTAGTGAACAGAATCTAACTTGAGTTGAAGAGACAGAAGTAGCACTGAAAGGCTACAGAATGGAGCTTAATCCACTTTGCAGTATCCCCCTTTGACCTGCAGTGCTGATTTGCATTAAAGAAAACATAAAGAAAAGCACTGGAAATCACAAAAGAGACAGATTTGCTACTAACACCTCTCCATACTTCCATGTTGCCAAAGTTCCTAAGCTGACAAACCCGTTCTAGAAAAAAATACTGCCTTTCTGCTGAGGACAATGTAGAGTAAGGAGCAGAAATGTTTAGAGCTGTTAAGGGAAAATGAGATAAGTATCTAGTTTGGAACTAAAGAAGGGAAGAGGAGTCCTCACCTTTCAATGGAATATGTTGTCATACACCAGGATCTTCATAGAGCAGCCTGCCTATTTCCACAGGGAGGGAGTAGCCCTCACATATATTAAAAGGAGGGCTGAAGCTTCCTACAATTTAAATTGCACTGAATTAATCTAGAGCAACTCCTACATGGAGTAGTTCCTGTGGTGCGAACCTAGGACCCCAAACTCTTTCTACATGCCCCAACCACCAACTCCAGTCCTGACAAGCTCCAAACCAGATAAAAGGAAATAAGGCACCATGACAACTTTCTGTCCTTTCCCTCCTCAGGGCTAGTGAATTCCCACCTGACAGCTAGAAAACATATGAGAAAAATTATGTTATTATATTCTAGCATAAATTAGTTATTGCTGTGTTGAGGGTACTTTCTGAAGGGAAAATTTCATCTTTTCCATTATTCAGAATTAGGGGCTTGAAAGGGAAGAATTGCTTGCTGTGATACTTTTGAGGGAAATTCTAGGAAAAAAGCTTTCAAGAGTATGGATGTGGGACATGTCCCATGCTAAAGAGAAAAGATGGTGGTGCTGCAGTGTAGCTAGAATAGGAAATGGCATTTTGGCAATTGGATTCAGTGTGGAGCATATGCACTTAGAGACGTCATGACCCTCTTCCTCCGTGTTCACACATACACACAAGAACTGCACCATGGCCCATTTATTTCAAAATACTGCTGCAGCTGACACTGATTCCAACTGCAGGGAAGCAACATTAAGTAATAGAGTGTTGGGTTGGAGTGTACTACACAGAAAATATGTCCATGGGATTTATGTAGAGAACTCCTCTGTACTCCTTTAAATGCTCTTCTCTAAAGGCTGTTATTCTCCGAACTGCTTGTCTGGGGGTTGTGCAGCACAGACATTCCAAAAACCCCAACACTGCTGGCATGTTTATCAAGTAGGGTGGCCAGATGTTCAAAAACACCAGCAAAGACTAAGGTTAAATACGTCCCTCAGGGGTTCCTTTTCTGAAAATGTTTTATGACTGTAACTTATTCTGAAAAGTATTGAATTGCCTTTTTCTGCTGCCTTCCCACAGCTTCACACAGAGCACAGGGAAGCAGGCAGAATGACAAACACAGTAACAGAAATAAGGAGAAAGTGCAGTTCTTTACTTTTCATAAACACCATATCATTTCTATTAATATAAAAGACTAGAATCTGAAATAGAAGGTAAAGATTAGTTTAACACACAATATTGAATTATAATATAAACTGTCTCTTAAGCTCGATGTCTCAGTTATGAGGTTCAGCTTAATGAGGTTTAGCATAAGTTAAAAAGAAATCAAGAGAGCTAATGTGAATAAACGCAAATTATTTCAGATGCCCTGTTATAAATTCAGAAAAAAAATCCAGTAGATTTTTGAAGAATTAGAAGTTTTGTTTCATTTTGGAGGCTTTTTGGTAGATTGGTGGCTAGTTATGTATTTTCTGTTTTCATGTATTTCCCTTATATGCATCTTACTCTTTTTGTAATTATTTATGTGACTATTTACATTTTCGCAGTCAGGAATAGGGTGATAATTTTGGAGTGGCAGAAACTTTCTGGCTGGAAGCAGTTTTAATCATGGTGAAATAGCCGTCCCTTAAGAAACTTCCTTCCTGGTGTTTTACCTCTAAAATATTTCCCAAATTATCTTACTAGAAAAGAGGTTGGTGTCTTTTTCATTATTATTTTTTAACTCCTGTGCTTTGGGGTTTCCTCCAAGAAGGTATTTGCTGTCATAATGAAGAAATATGTTAAGCTTTCTGTCAATTAGCCTAATTGATGTAAAACCCTGATTGGGTCCTCAGAGAGATGAGTTTTTCCAGCTGAACCTTATCAAGAAACAGCTTAGCACAGAATAAGAAAGAAACCAAAACATGCAAAACTGCCAAGGAAAAAAAAACCCTGTGATGTTTTGAGACAAGGTGAAAGAAAAATTTAGGTGTTACAGCAGGCTGCTGTGTAGGTGTTATGAAAATAGGTCAAGTGTTTTCAAAATGCTTTCCTTTTAGTGCATAGATCTAATGTAAAACCATTAGAGTAAAAATGAGGAAGAGATGCCTGTGAGATAAAAGATTTATGAGGAAATAATATCAGAATGTGGAAAGGATAGGGAGTGTAAAAGGCAGTGGTTAACAGGCCAGAGAAGTGACTTGCTTTTTCATTCCTTCTGGAAATGGCCATTACAGAATACAATGAACACAGGGTCACAGGAAGTGTGATCCCTTACGATGCCATGGGCAGAACTGGTGTTAAAGGTGGTAAAACACAGGTGGTGGTGGTGGTGAACACATGAAGCTCAAACCAGAATGAGAAAAAGTTTCTGCAAACTCTGTGTGCACACCTGCAGTGGAAAACTTGGCCGAGTAGTGGCATCAGCTGCCAAATTATTTCTAAAATATTCCAAGTTTTCCCTAGGAAAACCTTCTTTTCCTTCAGGTCTGATGAATTAAATATTGGCCAGGAGTCAAGTACTAAGGAGTTCCAATTCTGCTTGTAGAGAAGTTTTATCTATACCTGAAATTGCAGAGAAATCCAGCCTTTGAGTCAAGATTGAAGCCTGTGTTCTTCAATTCTGCTCAGAGTATAAATACACAGTGACCTCCTGGTAAACCATTTCATTGTTATCTCCCATTCTGCACTTGAAAACAGAGGTAATAAGTTGCCTGCTACTTTGTTATAACGTTGTAAATTCCTTGACTTATGTGGAGGGGGAAAAAGAACTTTATTGGAATTACTTGGTTTTGCTGGCTTTAAGGTGTACATAGGAAACACTATTTAGATTCATCAATTCTGGTGAAGAGATGGACAAGTGGTGCTACATGCTGAAAGCTTCTGGTGGGCAGGTTTTACTGTATTTAATCCAAATCTGAAAAATGGCTCAAGAAACTGCAGTATTATTTTGAGTGTTCTGATTTCTGCTGGTGCACTCTTTCACTGCCATAAAATACCATGTCACATCCATATGCATTTTTCTCATAGTAAGGACAGAAAGGTTAAGCAGACATGGCAGAATATATTATTTTTTATGCTATTGCCAACTCTGAGCTTTCCTTGACCCTGTGCTTTAATATTTACTTAAGCAGTTACTAAACTAAAGCTGGACTTAAAGCCTAGATGACATTAATACTTGGTCTCGGTGTGCTATGATATTCAAGCCTTTGAAGAGCAGTGTTGGGAGGCTGCCAGACTGTGTTTCACATGACATCTTTTTCACTATGGAACAAAATATATTCCCTGCATTTAGAAACTCATAAACTGTAATATGTAGCTAGAATGGAGTAACAAGTACAGCCTGTCCCTTTGCACCAAAATCTTTCCTCCGTCTTTGTCATGCACGTCCTCATATGTATGTGTGCACAGAAGCATAAGCACATACCCATTGCAGAAAAATATTTTAAATCAGCTAGTGTCTAGCAATTACTTTCATCATTTTTATATCTTTTATTAAAAGATGTCAGAGGGGAGGAAGGGAATTCATGTCTGAAAGTAAATCTAAGCATCCCAGAAAAAAAAAAAGTTAATAAGGTGCACCATTTTATGCACTGTACAAATAGCAAACACTCACAGAGTAGGGTGAATGCAAATGCTGGAGACCTAACTTCCAACTGAGAGATGTGGTACATCCCCACACAGATACAAAGAAGACCCCAAATGTGGTCCGTGGAAATATGAAGGGAAACCTGATTCTTAATCAGTCTGGTTCCAGTTGTGGAGCTATTTCTTGCACTAGTTTGCATTAATATTCAGGAGACCATTAATCTCAGCAAGGCTGTCTGAGCAAAATAAATACTACTGTGACTATGGAGATTTACAGAATAATAACAATCACATTAACAATATGTGTTTCAAGTATTTTGGCAACCCTTTGGATCATAGATGTTGAAATGCTCAAAATGAGAGTGTCCTCAAAGGGAATATCTGTGTTGGTAGTGAGACAGGGCCAGAGAGAGAACTCAAGCACTGGCCTCCTGATAAATGACATTACTTATTTTCCAGCTTACACCCTGCCTCTGTTTGGAATACTCCCATGAACATTTTCTATGCCAGTACATGAATACATTTCTGGAGATAGCTCTTTTCAGAGAACTCTCCCAGAAGGCAGAAAGGATAAGACAGGACCATCCTTTGTTCATTCAAGTTTACACAGTTTCCCAGTGTTACCCCAGATGCTTTGAAACACCAAGCACCCCTACATACTCTCCTGTTACATCCAAGAGCATGACAAAATCCTCAGTCTTGCATCCAAGAGTAGTTTACAGACTTAAAGACAAAATTGAGGAACCATCTCAATGTAGACATCAATATCGAACACAAATCTTTTCTGCTGTCTCTCCTCTGCCTTGCCACTTTCATTTATGAGAAAAATGTGGATGGACTGATATGAGACAGGAGAAAATGTGGATGGACTGATATGAGACAGCCATTTTTCAGTACAGCAGCAGTAAAATAAGTGCAAAACCTCACTCTGCTGGGCAGTGACACAGCCCTCATTGTTTCAGACACTTTGAATGGGAAAAGTAACACCTCAGAGAAGATGGCATTGCCTCAGAGCTGTAAGTCCCTACCATTCTGGACTCACAGGAGTCTCAGTTAAGTACTGGGCAGTCTGTGCATGGCCCCTGTGCTTTAGCTGGAGCTGCACCAAAGCACTGCTGGCAAAAGCCGGTCTACAAAATTTGGCCTGGAAGCCAGAGATTGGCTCTTGGCCCTTTCCTATTTAGCAACAAAGCCATATCCAGAGTATCTTTCCCTCATCATTAATTGTCCAGATCCCACTCTGCTTTATGAAGATAAAATATTTCCAGTTCTGCAGTGTCTCTGTGTCATGAGCGCAGCCCTATTCCATGATACACTTGATTTATGCAACTGTACAGCTTCCTGTCATTGCTGGCTCTACAGTTCACTTCTTTTAACATGTTCCATGAGGGCTACTTGCTGACAAGGGAGGGCTCCACCAGCCGTGGGCTGCCCCAGTGCTCTCATAGCCTTGAAGTTTCTGCACCTGATCATTTTAAAAGAGGAAATGTTTGACACTGTGTTTGTGTGGTGATCAGCAGAGAGGAGCTGTGTTTGCCTTAGGCAACCTCCTGCCAGTGGTACAATGTCTGTTTTGAAATTTTGTCCCTCTGCACATTTCATACTAATCCACAGCCCTCTGTAGAATAGACTAGTCAGAAATAATATGCTCCATAAAAATGAAAAATTAAAAAAAAGGGAAGTGAAAAAGTGAGTCAAGGTGACATATTTCCTCAGTTTTCTCTTTGGCATATTCCCAAGTGCTCCTTACCTTCTTTAAATCCTCTGCATTTTGTTTCAGATGTATATTTTAAGATACTACTTTTTTCCTTTCTGGAAACTCACATGCAGTTCCTGACACAAGGGTTGAAGCTTTTGAGGTGTGCCTTCTTTCCCCATATTTCCATATTAAATATTAAGCTGAGATCTGGAACAAGCTGGCTACCCCTCTCCTGAGATTCTTTGGATTTAATTCAGCACTTACATAAATAGCAATGTAAATTACATATCTAATGAATTAGGTGTTGTAATAATGGTGTAATGTGCACCGTGCTACTTATTACTGAGTCTGCAAATTGAAGTTAATTTACTCAAGAAGAAAAAAGTAAAAGAAATCATAATACAGTTGAGGGTAATTGTACTCCACTGCACAGAGTGAGCTAGATACTAATTACAAATATTTTACTATCACTACAAGTTTCTCTGTTATTCTTCCACTAAAGCAGTGCTCATTTTTCCCAATTTTCAGAATTAATTTCTTTCACAAAGACTCCTATATACTAAAATCCTTACACACCAATATTGCCTACACCATATTACAGTAGAAAACCATGAAGACAAAGGAAAATGCTGCAATTACCTAGTCTGATGTCCTACATAAGACAGGGCATAGAGATTCCCTGAATTAATTCCTGTCTCAAGCTATAAAACATTTAACATTGATCTTAAAGTATCCCACTATTGAAGCTCACCATAATTCTTGTTAAAATTTACCTTTAACTTGTCTAAATATCTAGCTTTCTGTCCAGGTGCTTACAATGCCATTATCTGAAAAAGTACATCATCCTGTCATTGGGAATATTTCACTAGCTGTTTTTATGATGACAGTTAATTTTCTTCGAGTATCCAAACTGCTTTTTCTCCTCCTCCTAGCCCTCTAATCACTCTCAGAACTCTTCTCTGAACCTTCATTGTTTCAAAATCCTTCCTCAAGTGTGGAGTTAAAATAATTATTTGAAAATTAGCATGTACAGTACTGCTGTTAAGAACAGACAAGAGTCTAAACAACTCTTGTTTAGACTCAGAGTTCCCTTTTAAATAACCACACAATCTGTTTAGCCACTTTGCTAAGGGAACATTCCTGTCTGACTATCCAGGAGCCACTCTGTGGTCTCCTGCCTCAGACTCCAGCCCCACTGAACTTAACCTGCAGCTTACACTGCAGGTCCGCACCAAGCTAAAGGCACTAAATGTACTCCTCAACAGCTGTGTTAAACTGGGAATGCACATTCTAATTCTAGTTCTAATTATGCATTATGAACCACAGGTCTGGAGTCACTGCTCCACAGACAACCCATCTGTGAGACAGGCTTTCCTGCCTCTATGTGTTCAAACATTTTATTTGCTTGTACTTGCAGTATCAAGATGTCCAGATTGTTCTGAAGGAGTGTCAGTCCTCCAATCTGCATATTCTAACTTCAGTTGATTTTTAAGATTGTTGTAGGCATATAGAAACTCTGAACCTCTTGCTTTGTTCTGCTAGAATAGGCTTAATTCAAATCATCAGGCTTCAGTCTCCTAAAAGCTGGTATCTAGCTGAAGCTAGACAGCAATGGGGCTTCTTTCCCAGACATGAAACAAAACAGGCATCTCTGGAGAGATTCATCCAATCCTATTTTGGAGAATTTAGATACCTGAAACAGGTGACAACTTTTGTTCATTCTATAGCTGCCTGACTCTCCAGTAACTACAAAGGAAAGCTAGTTGGCATTTGTTTTTGCATTTATGGGGAAAAGATTGAGATAATTATATTTATCACCAAGTATTTTTGAGGTGAAAACTTTGGAAGCCGCAGGGCAAGTAAAACTTGAAAGCAAAACACTAGATCTGCCATTTTTATCATGGCCATTCTCCTACATCACAAAGAGTGAAGCACCAAGAAAGAATTTTTGGCTCTTAGAAGAAATATCAGTGTATTGGTATTCCATTAATCTCTCACTAAGCATAGGGACTGCCTTGGTATTACCTTGATCATTTTGGAAAAGTGAATAATTCATGACAAAGATGGTCTAACTGGAAAGTATTTCAAAGTTGATATACATATCCCAGTCATTGCATTCAAACAATGTTACTCTTAGGTTGGCTGTAAATGCTGCTGCTAATTCAACATTCTAGGGTACTTGTGACACCTTTCCATCTTTATTTGTATACCTACATACAAGTGTACTTGTTTACATCTTTTCATGTGTGATATAGTGGCTGACTAGGGGAAAAACAGAGTTGATGGAAATAGCACAAGAAGTCACTTGATGGTTAATAAAAACTATAAGGCCACAATTTTTGTTTCTTGACAGCAGGAAACAGACTAGTTGACATATGGAAGACAAAAGACATTTTATTAGAATATAGAATCTCCCCATGATACACACAGTATCAGTGTGAAGAAGCCATAAATAATGAAAGCATGCAAAAGGGTGCATGTGAAAGATGCAAAAGATGACTCTAAATTGATTGAAAAAATATTGTTATCAGAAATGAAAGTCTGTCTGACTGAAGCAGCAGCAAGGACAATGAAGACAACTGCAGTACTTAGTGGGCTCAGTAAGAGCTCAAGATTAAGTAAATCAATATAAGAATGTTGAAAAAAAATATATGCCATCATCAGGACCTTTATATTTGGTACAAAAATGCAATGACCTAAAAAGAATTTGGAAGGATTTCTCCAAAAGAACACAGAAGAGTTTTAGGATGACTCTGTCAGATTCAAGTCAAATGGATGAGGGATCATTATCCAGATTTTGTATTGGAGTTGAATGAGATGGCTTGGCTGAATGATCAGCATGAGAAGCTAAAGGATCCCAAGGCAGGCTTTTGTGCTACATGCCATCCTCCAGATAAAATAGACATCTTCATGAATTATGCAACTAACTTGTCTCTGAATACTAGCAGGGCTTCACATCTGTCTGCTGCCCACTTATATAAAGTCTTTCTTCGTGTCTACATTGCTGCATGCTGAAGACCACTGTGAAATTCGGAGAAAAGCACCTACTAATTAGGCACATGTTAAGCATGAAGTCTAACACCTTGTTGTGGAATTCTGTCTTCACTGACAATTTTGCAGAGTTTTCAGAAAAAAACTTGTGAGCACACAGACTTTCTGGGCACATAAGCAGCCACCTGCCTCTGCAAATTTCATTTCCATTGCAGAGGAACAGCAGGCCTCTGCAAATCTGAACAAAGGACTGTGAAGTCTGTAAAAGAAAGATCTCCACTCTCACAAGCCCAGACTGAGCTCACTTATCTCCTCCTTCCTGATCCCAAAGTCTCCACAGGAAAAAATATCTGGATACACATGCTAAGCAGAAGCTGTACTTGTCCCAACCAGGGCCCAGTAATTCAAGCAAAGGGACCAAGACCATCAGATTGGAGCTCTTCAGGTAAAGTTGTGATTTAGACACTGCTTGCAGCACTTTTGGAAATTGGAATTTTTCTGCCCTAATGAATTTTATGAGTGAAGGCTTTTGGCATTTTCAACTTAATTTTAACCTATTTCTTTAGTATTATTAATGTATTTGACATGTTTCAGGTTTTTGGGAAACAGAGACCTGCTTATTGGGCCTGTATCTACTCTGATTCATAGACAGTCAAGCAAATGATCTATTTTATTTGGGTATCCCATTCATATGTCAAACCTTGCAAATCTTTTATCTCTAATAACTGCTGCCACTCCAATTCCTGTTCACTGAACTGCTGTTTCTTTTGTCTCGGCATAAAATGCCTGGGGGGTTTTCAGACTGTTTTTCCTCCATTTTCTATAGCTCTGAATTTATTCTGCAATGTCTCTGGCCTTCCACTGGACTTTCATACCTAACGTGTTAAATCTGTACATTTCTGGGTTCATGCTGCAATCTTATGTTCCTACGGATTCATGATTTCTTGCCCACTAATACTGTTATTCATTTTCCAAGAACTTCCAAGTACCTTCTATTCAAAAGATAGTACTAGTATTTTATTGCCCTAAATGTGAGAAACCAAATAAATCTGAGTTTATGAATTTTATTAGGGCACCAGGGAAAAATACCAGTGAAAGGCAGGTCAGTATGCCTGTGTGCACTTGAGTACCTGGTCCATCTTTCCCGCTGCGCTGGCGCTCTTCTTTCCCCTCTGACAACGCACTCTAAGCAGCTCTCCACCACATTATACTGCAAATAATGTTTTCTTCTCCCTTTGCAACATTCTCCTGATGTTTCCTAGTACATACAACTTTGCTGCTGACTAGTATCCTGTATCCTGATATTTGAAAATAGGCAGGATCATACAAAACATCTAAGATTAAAGCTCTTGAATTGGAAACATGGCTAGAACTGACCTCTGACAACAGAATTTTTTTTCCTTCTTTTGAGAAGTCTAACTCAACTTTATGCACACTTTCCCTAAAACTTTTCTAAAGATCTCATTTGAAATTAACTTCTAAAGATTTCAGTTGAAATTTTCCACTTAATTTGGGTATATAAGAAACCAGGGGTCAAAAAAACCCTCACTAAAACTTTACCCTATGTGTATTGCTGCTATGCAGCTACAGAGCTCAGTGGTCTGCAAAGATGGCTATGGATCTCATTGCACAGTGCTGTGCTGTGTTCTTATGTGTCTTCAATTAAATTACCCTTCTACCCTTTATTCTGCCAAGTCAATACAACCAGATGAAATATTTTTCCATTCTGGCAATGAACTGGTGAAGTAGAGGAACCAAACATCTAAAAATATTTTTTTCTCTAACCTTCAGTAGGAAATAACATCGTCTTTCATTTTGCAAAGACTTGGTGCATCTGTTCGAGTCAACACCAAATTTCTGTCTACTAAATATATATTTTTGACAGAAAATTGCAAAAGATGTGATGCTGTAAACATATGGAATACACAAATTAAATAAAAACAACATTAAAAATAAAGCATTAACACATTGCTGATATTCTGCACAGAGTATTATTATAGATAAATAACAGCATAGAATAGTATATGTAGCTGTAGCACTTTTCATGCCTTCCATGCAAAAACTGAAACCAAAAGTCATAACATTTACTGGAACTTTGCAGTGCCCTGGAAAAACAGGAACCTTTATCTCTATGTTACAGATATTGTGAGGAGGAAAAAAAGAGGAAAAAAAAAGACTAAAACATGATTGATTGTGTTGTTTTGATATTCATGTTAGGGGTCTGCATCAGAGAAGTGGGACTTTCTGGAGGCAAGAAAAGCAGAGTATTTTCAGGGATAAAAAGAAACACAGCTGCTGTACCAGCATGGTGGCTGCTTGTGTGCAGTTGTCAGAGCAGAAGGAAAAGGTCTATGGCTTTTGCTCTCACTTCATGTGGTCCATTGCCAGTGTGCAGGCTCAGTGGAGACTGCCCTTCTCTGTCAGTGCAGAAGCTTTCCCTCACCTCTCCTGCTGGGGCCAAGGCAGCCTAATCTGCCACTAGATGGGCTACCCTGAGTGACCCATGTCTGGAACAGGTGACAGAGCTGCAGCCTGCACCACATGTGGGTTAAAGAAAACACAAACCTCACATTTTTCATAAAGGCTAACATGTCAAAGTACTGCTGCCACTTGTGCTCTTCCTACCAAGTAGCTTCAGCATCAACACATTAAACAGCCTGTTCCTGGAACCTAGGGAAGAGATGTGTGCTGTGTTACTGAGAGCCACACAGGTCTTCAGAGCTTCAAGCTGGTGATCACTGCTTTAGAGAGAAACGTGCCCAGTTCAGATGAAACATTTACTTTAAAACGGGCATCTGATGTCTGTCGATGGCAGAGGTCTAATTCAGACTTCCCTGATCACCGTGGCTGGCACAGGCCCAGGTACTGCATTATATTAACAAGGTTCATAAACTGTCAGAGATATAACTCATCCACTTAACTCTCTGCAATGAGGCACAGACTCTGAGGACATGGCCTTTCCGAGAATGTTCTCTCTCTGTAATTCATCATTCCCCCGAAATGCCTCATGTGATATGATGTTACTGGAATCTTCAGCTAAAAGCTTCAATTTTTTTTTGGTCACACGTATTGCAGAATGTATCCATATGTATTCTGCCACCCCAGATGGTGACTGGGGTGTCTGCCATCAAACTATTTCCATTTGGAGCAAGGAGATCACTATTTTTCATGCTGAATACACGAGAGAGTGATCCTCTGCCCTTAAGCAGAATGTCTGTAAGGGGAAAGGTGCCTTTGACCACAGCATTCAATCTGTTGTTCTGCTTGGAGCTCTAGAGCGTAATCTCTCTTTGTACCAGCCTAGGCTGCATGGTGTGATACTCATTTAAACTCTCCAGTGGTTCTCCTTTTGCAGGAAGGGTTTTCACAAAGGGTTTTCACAAATGCTTTGGCATTTGCTTTTTGAAGCCTGCTTAGCTGATTTTGCTGAATGGAAAAGGTAGCCCTAAAACATATCTTTTATTATAGCTTTCAAAGGTGGAAAAAAGCCTGCAGTAGGTTAATGCTGAGAGGAAAAATAGCATTGAAACATTAGTTGAGTTCAGTTACTTTAAACATTAGACACCACAGGAAGAGGTTTTATTGACTTTGAAACCCCTCCTGACACTTGATGCTGTTATATTGTGCACCTGGAGCAAAATGTTTGTGCTAAGCAGTGCATTTGCTAGATGTATGGACTCTAAGGAGATGGAATGATGTGGAGCATCCTATGCATGCTGCTTTGCACTTTCCTGAGATACCTCTATTTCTTTACTCCAGAGCCTGAGGCTTAAGGGAGTTATTCAGTTAAGATAAGTTCATTCATCCTCATCTGCCTGATATGCATTGCCAGAGACAGAGGCTGTCCTGTCAGGTATCCCACTTTTCCATATTGTGCACAGGCACGAACAGCCACGGGGCTCAGGCAGAGCCTCCACCTGACAGTCACCTTCCTGGCAGCTCTGCTGCTGCTGGCACTGTCAAAGAGATCTGTCAATTCCTCTGCTGTTAGTCCACAATTCCCACTGAGCTGCTGAATAACTATTACTGTATTTTGATAATCCATCAGCATTCAGGTTTCATAAGTTCAAGCCCTATTC
>NW_005054306.1:10043123-10044910 GCF_000277835.1 Geospiza fortis
CTGTATGTTAAAGTAATGAGCCTGACTATTCAGGCTGCTGAAGAGCTGCTTCAGCTGAGCTGTGCACTTTGCATACCGTGCATCCGCCTGCCTTGTCAGCACCACCATCCCCAGCTGTTGTGGGAACACTTTGATCAGAACATTATTAGGCTGCTACAACATAACCACCACCATGGAGTCAGTGCAGTGCAAAAGCTGTCACATTCCATGAAGTTTCCTGACCCTGGGACCATCATTAGAACCTTCAAATAAACAGCAATTCATCACAGGGAAAATAAGTATCATCACAGAGAAAGAGTTGGCTGTTACTGAAAAATCTCTTACCTCTGATGAAATGTTCTGGCTTTTGTCATTTATGTGACAGCAATGATCTAATTTAATCTAACATGTGATGTTGGAGAAGAGAAAATTACCTGTGCTTTCTTTCTGAACTTTATACAGTGTTCATGGTTGGACACAGTCCTGAGAAGCTGGCAGACACAACATATTATTCTCCTTCTCATCTTCTACTCACTGTCTTCTGAATGTTTGTTTCCTGGATCCAAGGGCCTGGTGTTCACACTCAAAGCATTGAAGTTTATTTGCCATATGGGTGCCTCAACATGGAGGGATGAATATTCACTGAACAGAAACTCTCATATGTGTTTGTTTATCAGAAATTCAAAGCTCTCTTGTACCTTCAAAATATTTTCCCCTACACAATCTGCACAATTTTTTTTTCCTTCAGCTCCTCAAAAGAGTGAGTAGCATTGATAATCAATTGTCTCTTCTAACAGAGTTCAATTTAAAATGCTAGACATTCATTTAGTGGGCTGCAAGGAGTCTGTGGCTTTGTTAGATCTGCAGCATAAAGAACCAATTTTTCTTATCCTAATCCTATGGCTGTCTGAAAAAGGTGACACACAGTTACACATAATGATAAGAAAAGCTACTGCTGCCAAAGGCAGTAAGATACCAAAGCCAGATGATTAAACCATTCCAAAGCTTTCCCAGAAGACAAGAGGAAGCAAAGGTCCAAAGTTTCTTTCATAGAAGTTATCACACTATAAAACCTTCAGAACAAAGCCCACATAAAGACACATATACACTTTTGCTTTAATAAACTATTCTTACTATTTACAGAAAAAATGGGGTGATGCATATTTTAAAACCTTTTATTTTGTTTTTTTGTTTGTTTAATTCATTCTTTGGGGTTTTTTTTTGGTTTTTTGGTTTTGTTTTTATTTTTTGCCAAGAGGACAGAGCCAGTTTTGTTTAAAAATAAGTGGGATTTTTTTGTGCAATCTACACAGCTCTAATGGCTAAATAATTTTTATGTGAAGAGCAGGCACCACACACAACACACACCTGACCCCTGTACAATCAAAACTCTGTTCTTACAATGACAAGTTGGGCTACAGAGCTACACCATTAGAGGAAACAGAGCAATAGACTTCCCATACACTTGGATTGGATGGAATTAACAAAAATATGTAACCAAAAAATCTCCTCTGACCTTAATGAAGTCAGAAAACATAAAGCAGAAACAATTCACAAAATCAGAAAATATAAAATTAAAATTTCTCCAGGTTTAACATAGTTTTGGCATCACTAATGCCTTCAGCCTGCACTGCACAATGTACATTTGAGCTGCACCTAGTACCTGCTGAATGCAGGTGGGGAATTTGTTCCTGGCCTCTCAGCCCCATCCTTGCTCTAAGCTGTCACCTGGGGATCTGCACAGGTGAGCCTACCAATGAGATGTGCCTGCCTCAGCTTCTTGAGGGGGTACAGAGAATCCTGGCTGG
>NW_005054306.1:10044972-10052740 GCF_000277835.1 Geospiza fortis
TTCAGCTAGCACAGAGGTCAGCAGTAAGTGATCCCCACATCTACCTCGTGTGAGCTGGTAGCCCCTGTATTTGAGGCTACCTTTCAAGTCTGAGGCAGGAAAAAAGGACATGTTACTCTCTAGCTGTGCGATGAAATCATGGAAATGTGCCAAATGTCATGTAGTTATCAAAAGCATAAATCACTCTGAAATCCCTAGGAAAAGTGAAGACTTGTAGAAAGTTTTAGGTCAACATTTCAGAAAACTCTTGCTAAAGTTTAAACTTTCTGGAAATTTGGGTCAAGCCAAATGTCTGTAATACAGCTACAAAACAGGTAAGTATCTCTTGCTTTCTACTGTTGTTAAAGGTTTGCACTGCTCTTTTGTGACAAGCCACAGTGCTGTGGTTTTCAGTGCCCCTGTAGTCTCTTCAATTCATCAGGTACAGAAGCTTGCCAGGGAAGATGCTCAGGGAATCCTGAACACGATAGAACTGCTCTCAAGCACCCAGCAGCATTTCAAACAGAAGCTTTCTAGCAGGTCTCCACAGGGATCTTCAAATGCTTATACAAAAAGGAAATCTCCAGAAAACTGAAGAGTCCACTGAGAAATAAAGGAAGATTTTATGTTAAGCACCTTCTAGACAGCTGATATAAAAAAAAAAAGATTATGATGCACTAGTTGAAATAAATGCAATATTTATCACACTTCTCTTTTCCAGTGTGCCTAGACTTGTCTGAATTTATGATTCATGGTTTTACTGTGTCTGCTAAAAAGAAAAAGACAAAAATCTTTGGGGCTGAGTTATCAGCTCAAGAGAGGAAACAAAAATAATTTGATGACTACACAGGCTAAGAAATTATCATTTTGGCTTGCTTTTCAATTTCATAAGTGCCCACTAGATATTATTGTGGACATGTCAGTTTGACATTAGCTCTTTTAAGTAATTGTTTTGTTGTACAGAATAAAGCTACTTGGCCATACTAATGAAATCTTCTTTCTGGACAGCACATAGATAGTTAATTCTGTAAAAGAATGACAGCAAGGCCACACAGTCTACCTTCCCTATCAGGAATCTGTCCTTATACCAATAGCTTTCGTATTCTCTCCTTTTATGATGAAAGAGATTTAAACTTCGAGGAATGACAGGATTCTCATAATGTTAAACGTAAGCACAAATAAAAGCATACCTCAACAGAGTAGTTTCCATGGAACGCAACTTGAGTTTTATATTAAACTCCAGCAGTGATGTTCACTCACTGATGCAGCACTGCTGAAGGCAGTGAAATCAAGCTTGAAAGGGTTTTTGCAGGGGGCAGCTTTAGAACCCCCATGACACTGACTTAAATCTACAGATATTGAGAGAAAGGTCTCTGCCTCACCTTTCCTGCTAAATAATGAGTATGATTCTTCTGAGAATCAATACACTGGAAGCTTTCTGGACAGTAATTCTCCAGTTCTTCAGTTGCTCATAATGTGTGTGTGTGTGTATATATATATAGCAATATATCTCCAGACTCCAAAAATCCATTTTAAAGAAATATTGCCCCTTAAATGCACACCACTACAAAGGTTTTATGTGTGCAGACCACTGCAAGCTTAAGAAAAATGCACGTGGCTGGACACGTAACATCGCAGGTTTGCAATATAGCATTCCCAGGGCCAGAATTACATCCATGCATTTCTGCTGTATTATTGCTTGAACTAGCCCATATTCTGCTTAGGTCTTAAAAGCAGAGTGTTTATAGACACCTGCAAAAACTTAATAATGAAAAGTAAATGCACAATCCTTAGCTGTTTCAGAGATACTGAAACATTTTTCCATAGGAAAACACAATAGGTCTGTGGGGTTTAAGTCTAAGGTCCATTTCACTAGACCAAGCATGGTTATAGAATAAAAACATATTCATTCGATGAAACAAAGACTATGTATTATTTCCACAACCCTTAATTCATTAATCCTCATCTCAAGCCTGTTCCTCACCACCCTATTCCAATTAGATCCCCTTTCAGTTTTTGTTTCCTCCTTGCCATCACTCTTTTGTTTCAATTTCCCAGCTTAATAAACACAACTTGTAGTAATTATCTATATAGACATTGCTTTAAAAGAGGGAAGTGTGGGAACCTTGACCAGAAATTTTGGTTTTTATATGATAGCCTTTTTTTCCAATCTGGTGCTCTTTGCAGTGTATAAAAACATTCATCTCCATGAAAGAAGTGACAAAAAATAGCAAGACAGGATTTTAATCAATACTGATCCTGATTGAGTTTGATCACAGCACTTGACATTTTGAGCAAGTCTGGAAGTACACTCACAGTGACTCAGGTTCTGCCAAGAGTTGTTAGAGGTGTAATGGGACATTGTTGACTTGGGTGGGAATATTCTACTTTTTTGTTTTCCTTATACAGCTATGATAAAGCAATAAAATGCATTAACTTCATTTTGTAGTTAATCTTCTTACCAAAGCTTCAGTAATGCTGTTTTATTGGTGATTTATTTTAGGCTTTGCTTGTCTTCTTTTTTCTTAACAGAAGGAAAACGGTTTTATCAATATGCATATATATTAAAAAACAAACAAACAAACAAAACCCCCCAAAAAATTAAAAACCTCCCACAAAATTATTAAGTGTTTGAGATCATTGTTTCTAAAATTAAGGTCATCAGATGCCATCAAAGTACTCCGAGGGAGCTGGTGCAGGAATGGATAATGTGTCACTTTTAGAAAGAGCAGTATTCATTTATACTCTCATATGGACATATCAGGGAAAGTTGTAAAGAGCAGGTTGTTTCAAGGTACCGAAAATGAGGTTCATAAAAACATGCATTCACTAATCACTCTATGTATAAATGAGCAGAAATGTTGCTAATGGCTCCTTCTCCTCTAGAGGCCCATACTACAGCATTAAAATGTGAGTGGGACAGATGTAGACACCTAAGCTTGATGGGTCTGGGATCCAGAAATGATCTTCCGCTCATTGCACCTATTTCTTTTTATCACTGCATGGTTTATAAAAAAACAAAGCTCAGTTAATTAAAAAAAATAGGTAGGGATGCAAAGCAATGAGATTTTTCAAGCTAACTTTCCCAGTTTTAAACTGATTTTCTGAGACAGTCAGGCTCCTTCTCTTCTTCATCTCTGAGGACTCATTTCCTTCCTTCTCGTGTATGACAAAAATCTTTTGGAGCTACTGAATCAGGAAGACTCTGCTCTGTGTAATTCTCATACTGCACTGAGCACTGCTGTGTTTGAGGACTTCCCAGGAATATATTAAGTGATGTGACTAACTTCTATCATTTGCTTTGGTTTGGATTTCTTCTCTCATAATATTCTTCAGGATGAGGAGTTATTCACTGGTTTTTTTGGATTTGTTGGGGGTTTTAGGGTATTTTTTGTGATACAAAAGTATATTGTGGTGTGCTCTTGTTAGAGAGAAAAGGTTAAAGTCTTGCACTATAACAAAGGTAGTAAATTTTGGGAGAGCTATCAATCCACATAGGAATTCATTAAAATTTTTAGTTGACCAAAGTCCCCAAGAAATCTCTGCTATCTGCATAGATGAGCTTCCCTTCTTATGGGAAGTCCAAGTCCACAGGGAAGGAAACCTGTTCCTGACCTCTGTCTTGGGGATCTCTGCAGTTACCATGGGCTCAGGTCATTGAGTATCATCAAAGTGAATATTGCCACTTTTGGTTCTGAGCCTCAGCTCACAGTGTGTGCCCACTGCTGCTGATGAAATTAGAAGGTAAACTTGAATGACTGTCACTGTATCAGAGCTGATAAATTACTTTGTTAAATAAAAAAAAAAAGGGAAAGAAGAAAAAACTAATGTGAGATTCAAATAGGAACAAAATCATTATGTTTACCAAGCAACGGGTTGGATAAATGTGGGAGAAGGGCAGGTTTCTTTTATGAACTCTGATTATCTCATGGGAAAAAACCCTGACATTCTTACTTAGAACAGAACAATTTGAGCTTTAAGGCATTTTTTTAATCAACAAGCTCATCTGATGAAATGCTGTAGGATTTGCTTATATATCAAAGGAATTCCCTAGAGATTTAAGCAATGTAACTGAATGCAATTAAAAGATCAGTTGTAAACACCATTTGTGATACAGTTTGTTTGCTGTGCTTTGTAAGATAAGTTCAGTTAATAGCACATGAACTTGTGGTGGTTGACAAGACAGTATTGAACTGTAGCGCAAGAAAAGGATTACCATAGGAGCCTGCTAGAGATGCAACTATTCAGCTATCTTGGATCTGATGGTCTGTAAAAAGAGAACAGAGAAACTATTAAGCCAAGGTTCACATCCAAGAATGGAATCATTTATGAACAACCTTTCTGGGCCTAATTTGTTGCTGAATTAAACCTCAAGTAATGTCATTGAAGTCAATGGGGTTATGCAGGGCATAAGTCGGTGGAGCAAATTAGTCCTCTGTCTTGAAGCCAAGAAACAAAAGGGAAGAGGGATCCAATAAAGGAGAGATGAAATGCTGATATTAGCTGAATGCCACTTCTTGGTACACTGCGTTCTTTGTGTCCAGCAGTGAATATTTCATCCTTCCCAGGTGTAAAATCTTCCCAGCAGCACTGTAAGGCAGATTTATAATAAATGACAAAATTAATGGTTTAGTTCCGTTGTAATGCAGCTTCTGGGCTTCCAACAGGAATTTAAACTGTGAGCAGACAACATATGCGCTGGCTTCAGTGTGATCTCCAAATCAAGTCTTGATTTTTTAGGAAAACATTCAGGCTGACCTTTTTTTTTCCCCTTTGGCCATCTCCTACCCATACAGATATTAGAAGGTAGCATTTGTGATTATAGGTAGCTTTCTACATAGAAAACTGACAGAAATTCCAGGAATATCTGTGTAAGAGCTGGAAAAAACTAGGCGTAGTCACTGCCTCAGATATGAAGGCACTACAAAATAGAATGGATTTGTTTGCATTTAATTTATATATGGGTAATATTAAGGGCTCTAAGAATCCACAATATTGCAGTAATGTACAAATGCCCTGGATTAACAAAAAAAATCCATTTTCACTAACCAGTATTCATAATACATGGTCTCTCAAATTGCACTTCTTCTACTGTCCAACCCACTGACTACTCAAACTGAAGTCAAGATCATCATCTCCCTCAGCCGGAGATTATGGGTTTTGCAGCATTCACAGAGAGCTCAGTCCTGGCTGAAGCCTCTAGGCATTTTTATCATCCACATAAAGAACATAAATTCCCAAAGTGTACAGATGGTTTTGTAGCTCATGTAAATATCTCTGTGAGGTGGCCTATGCAGAATAACACATTTTGGCAACATAGCTCACTTTTCACCACACAGAGATCAAATAACTGGAATTCTTTAGACATCCTACCATGCAAACTTGGAGGATGAAAATTATTTCTTTTAAAGGAGTGGAGAAAACTCTCCAGACCTACATGTAAAGAAGTTGGGTAAAGCATGTGACGCATGTTGCTGCTCCAGTATTTGTTCTTTTACTTCTGGTCTAACTTAGCAACAGAGCTTACTGGAGGGACCAGCAGCTGACTCACATGATACTTGGACAGTTGCATGAATGATATTGGCCATTTATTCCTTTTTTTATTATCATTTTTTCAGGTGGTACTTCAATAACTACTCCAGATTTTCATTTTCTTTAAATCCCATTGCTCCTGTTTACAATTCAATTCTGGGCATGCTCTGCAGAGAGGATTGAAGGGAACAAGATACAAATTTGCCAGCTGCTGTGTGAGATGCTGATGTAAACACATCCAGGACTATCCAAAGTGACTTGTAATGAGGCCTGGGGACTATTGCAGATATGGGAACAAGTTCTATTAATCCACAGCCCTAATTTCAACTGATAAAATATCATTATAAAGCTGGTTTACAAGTGCACTGAATTTGTCCTTGATTTAGTCGGCACAGTTCCCATTTTAAAAAAAGTTCTGCTAGAGGGCCAGGCTTTGTTGGGTAGCAAATCTGATTTTGACAGAAATATTTACATTTTCAGTAGCTAAAAGCTCATCCACCCAAATACTGATCCATTTTTGTATTTTTTCAATGATTGAAAAGAAGTTACTAGGTATTGGAAAAATTTTGATCAATTTCTGGAAGTTTTATTGAAGGATGTGTTTTTCAAGAAAGATGCATTATTCCCCTATTTCTAATTAAAATTGTTAAACTGTTGTGGAGAATTATCTTTACCTCCTCAAAGAAAGTCTGTTGAATTTTGTTGTTTCTGTTTCTGTAGTCACTTTTCTAAAACCATCTCTTGTTTCTCTATGGTATCAGTCTTACATCTAACGCTATTACATTTTGTTTCAGCTGGCAGGCTTCATCTATGCCTGTTATGTTGTGAAGTGTATTACTGAAGAAGAGGACAGCTGTAAGTACTAAAGCTTTATTACATACAAAATGAATTCTTTTTTTTTTAATCACCTCTCCACTATGCTGGCTCTTGCTGACTTTAACCTAAATGCCTTATTATACTGTAACCAGATCATGTTTTCTGTCCATCCTTCTCTGTCTAAAATCTGTAAATTCTGAGACAAAGAAGGAATGAAATACTGGTTTAAATTTACATACACATCTCTTCTGGAAAGATAATTGCAACTCTTTATCTCACTACTTAGCTTAAGACATAAAACAAGGGGGTTTTGGGGGGTTTTTTGGTGGTTTTTTTTTTAATAAAAAGAAAGAAAAAAATCCCTATTAGTAAATACAAGTTGTTTTTTTCCTTGCTCCAGGCTGTTATGAACTATTTTCAGAGTAATTGGTTACAACTGAAGTTATAGCTCTTTTGTGTTGGCATGTATGTTGTCCTGTAAAAGCAATTCTGGCAAAAAAATACCTTTAGATCATCGCAGGGCTTTAATTTATGAGAGGTTAAACAGCAGAGCTCCTCTTTGTTCCTCTTTGTTCCTGCTGCTCCCAGGGTGCACTTACATGAACTGAAATGATTTCATATAGATGTAGATTTGTGTTTCTTCTGCTTATTTATATCAATAGAATCCTGTTGAACAAAATTTGCTCTTATTGCATTCTGTAGAGTCAAGCCATTTCATTTTTTCCCCTACTCTAACCTGGATTTTTTTAAAAAGCTCTACTGCAGCATTTCACTACATCTTGGGATTCATACTAAAGCACTTTAGAAACAAGTATCAGAACTGCATGTAACTTTGATAAAATATACATGAATCCTAGGGAGAGCTCTGCAACAGGAAGCTAAAGGGTTTTTATTTGATTGAGAGCACTGCTAGGGCTGGCGGGGGTTCCTTTGTGTGTTCTCCTGCGTGGAAAATAGCTACAACCCTGTAATCTATTGGCAATACAATGTCACTGTGAACCATCAAGGGGAGATTTAATGCTGAAATCAAACCACCACACTTTGGAGGTCGTTTCGACTATGCTCATTTCAGTTGTCTTTGTGTTTCTGTGGAAGTGAGGAAGGTATAAAGAGTACAAAGGGTTTGGCAAGCTGTGTGGAGCAGGGGTATGTCACAAATAGACTTTTCTGTTTAGGGAAGTACCCAGCCAAATGTATTTTCTCCTGCTTTCCCATTAAGTGCATTTATTATCCACAGAGTTGAAGGACAGTTATTCCTTGTCCCCCAAAATGGTATCCCATTCAATACTGTTCTGCCCTCTCTTCTAAGGGCTTAAATATTTTTTTCACTATTCTGTAATGCTTTAGGGCATGATATAAGCAAAAAGCAAGGAAGGGACTTGAGACTTGGCTCACCAATCAAGCACAGAAGTCAGAGCACATTTGGGAGATTTCTCCCATG
>NW_005054306.1:10052750-10056276 GCF_000277835.1 Geospiza fortis
CGGCAGAAATGCCACGGCCAATATGGTATTGTTTTCTTCTCTCTGCACCAAGAGTTCCCTGTTGTTCAGCAGCCACGGATTGTCATGCTTCTTTGAACATTTTCTTGCCTTCACCTTGAATATTTTGTCATTACTTTTGTCATTTAGATTTCATTATCACTTTGTACACCCCAGCCACATCTTCTCATCCAGTCAAAGAGCATCTCACCCATCTGCCAGCACCTCTCTGAGGCACCAGGGTGAATCCCCACCCAGTGCAATGGAGCCAGTATAAGCTCAGGTGCTGCAGCTTCCCCTCCGCTGAGGTTTGGAAGCTTGGCTGGCCAAAAAAGGGAAAGGGAACTTCTGTGGCTGAGTTGTGCCAACAGTGTAATAATGTTCAGATTGGATCTGGCCCCTCAAGGTATCATAAAATTAGGACAGCTTTAGTTTCTATGGAGAGGACTCATGAAGTAGCAAGTAAGAATGACTCTAGTTCTCTCTTTGCTCAGACATCAACTCTGCCTTGTACCAAGCATTCACTGTGACAGCCAGGGCCTGCAGTCTATACAAATAGTCCCTGCTCAGGTTTAATTTAAAATTATTTTATTGTCTTAGATACATTTTCTCACTTTTTCTATCCCTTTTGGCAACACATGCATCGATCGTGCTCTTCTGAGAAGTGTATCCCTTATGGATGTCATATTATTTAGTATTTGTAAGGATAAACATGTTGGGTCATACCAAACTCTCATTTAGCCACAAGTCCTTTCTGATGAGACAGAACCAACAGAAAAATTATTTTGCTTTTCATGAGGGACAAAGTGAGCACCCATACACTCGATTCCATTTCTTCTGCTTTGCTAATGGGCCATGGGAACAACAGCAGTCCAAAGGAGAAGCAAAAGAGGCAGAAACACTGAACCTGGCAGATCTGAGGAGCAAGGCATAAGACTGGAGAAAAAGCCATGCAACGTCCAAGAGCCAAACCTGGGCATGTTCCAGATTTTAACCAGATGAAGATATTGACACTGCTGTGGAGTATGGAACGTGTCGCATCTCCTGTTGGCACAGAGCCTCAACTGTAAAAACACTGTCAAGTTGCTCTTAAGCTGCTTCAGCTGAGTTAGCTTTGCTCTCAAAGTAATTGGAACAAGCTGAAAGAATTACTATTTCTCCATTTTTTAATGCAGATTTTATTAAGAGATCAAATGAGTTGGGGTAGAATTAAGCAAACATTTCACTAAGATTAACCTGCTCTAACCTCACTAAAGGATTAGGAATGGAACAACACAGTGATAAAATCACGGTCATAACTAGGACTGAATCAGCAAATCTAGAGGTTTTAATTACTCACACACCAAATAAATCCAGCCACAGCCCTCCTAAATCAAAGCTCAAGTCTGTGCTACCTTTCATGAGAACAATCTGCTTTGGGTTAATTCTGCACCAAGGATTAAAGAGGAAGTTGCTTTGTCTCCTGGTACAACCCCAGAAGTGCTCTGGTGCACACCAGAGTCAAACTGCAGCACCCGTGTCTTCCCAAGGGGCAGACAAGAGCAGCTTTTCCATGGCTGCTTCTCTCAGTGGAGGTTTACCACTCCTAAACATTTTCCCTGTGGCTGCACAAGAAGGAGGAACTCTGAAGGTTGGAGTGGCTCTGGTCTCTTTCTGGGAAAGACAAGGGAGTGCAGGTCCCCAGCAACATTGCTGCCAGCTCCACACTCTCCTCTGTCACATTCACATTTTCTGAAAAATCCCTTCGCCCAGGATTTTTTCTCCTGAGAAGCTGAGAAGCCTCAGAGAAAAATGAAAACAATAACTATCTCATTTGCTTCTCCTCTGTTTTACTCATCTGGAATGTGTTTGGAGATTGTTTCATTGGTTTCTGGTGCGAGTGTTTTCACTCATTGGCCAACCAGTGCCAAGCTGTGTTGAGACTCTGGAGAGAGTAATGAGTTTTCATTATTATCTTTTTAGCATTCTGTAAGTATCCTTTCTGTATTCTTTAGTATAACTTAGTTTAATATTCTTTAATTTAATATAGTATCATAAAATAATAAATTAGCCTTCTGAGAACATGGAGTCAGATTCATCATTCCTTCCTGCCACAGGGGTCCCAGCAAATACAATACTCCTCTTCACCACTGCCACTGGAATGCCTAAGCCATTCTTAGCTCATTAGCATTATTAGCTGCAGCAATTAAAAATAAAACATGAAAATGTCAGCAGCAGCCTTTACTTGGAGGCATCCAGTGACTGTGGACTTGTTGGAGCTCCTCGTTTTTCTCCCAAAATCATGTTAGGCCTGCATTTTTCAAAGGCTGCACATTATTTTTAATAACATCGAACCGTTCCTTTAATGTGCATTTGCTCACTAGCAATTTGGCTCCCTGCTACAAGCTGCTACTGCCTTGCTAAAAGAAAATTCAACATATTTCTAAAAACTTCATTAACTGTAGACATTTTGTGGGGAACACTGGAATATAAGCAGTCAAACAGCATCCTCCCAGGGCTTTTTGTCTCTAGCAATTAAGAAAGAAACCTGGGTTACTGAAATGGGAATTCTGCTCTCACAGGTTCTGTTGAGAGTAAGATTTGCTTGTTACTAGAGGAACAGCTTTGGCTAGGAATGAACCTCAGCTAAGAGAAAATCTCTAATTTAGTCTGTGTCTCAGTGTAAAATCCTAACCTAGAAGGCTCTCTTGCTGACCCAGAGAGGGAGCAGAAATAGCATTTACCTGCTATTAGGCAATGGCAAGGCAATCAGAGAACAAATATGACCCCTCTGAATGTTCCCTCGCATACCATGAGGTACAACCTTTGCACCATCTGATGCACATACACTTTCTTCTTTTCTCCTAGCATTGTTTCCAGTTAAACTGCAAAGCAAAAGAAATTGCAACTTTGTCTAGAAGATTTTTGCTGCATATTCCCTGGAACCCTGCTATTAGGGATGTCTTGGCACAGAAGTGAAGCTCTATATAACCCTTTAAAATTATTTGACTCCTCCCCTCCAATAAAAATTTGGATTAAAGACTGCATTTGAATTACTGAAAATGTTCAGCAAGACAGCAATATCCTAGATAGGAAATATCTTCTGGTAAGCAATACAGCATTATGTGCCAGTCAACTTGGTGCCAAACAATATTTCACTCTGGGATCCACTCTGACCTGGGAAGTACAAAAAGTGATGACAAAGATTTTATTTTAAAAGACAGTGTTAAATTCGTTATATGTGAGAGATGTGAAATTTTGACATGCACATGGGATAGACAGAAAAACATTTTCTTTTTATCTCTGTTATAGGCAACCTTCCACCTTTGGGCAGGTTGCTTAACCTCTCCATACTTCTGTTTCCCATGTTTAAAATGGGAAATAATTGCAGGGACAAACTCACAGGCGTGTTGCTTCATAACTTTGAGCGTCTGGGATGAAAGGCACTATTGAAGTGCAGAATATGCTCAGGTATCTCTTTTTTTCTGTGCCAAATGTTTGTCACAATCTGCTTAGAGAGACATTACAGAGAAATAATACCTCAGCTTCT
>NW_005054306.1:10056299-10113656 GCF_000277835.1 Geospiza fortis
AGAAACTGGTAGCAAACATTAGAGTATTAGTTCTGCTTCTTTGTTTCCCATCCCAAGTTTGTGGTTCCCAGAAATTCTTTACGGCAATTTGCTGTTCATGGACTTCCTTAACCGCAAGAGGTCTAGCTGTATTTAGTTTCCCATAGTGGTCTTTTCTTTCTGAAAATGTCCAACTATGTTTGAACCAAGAAATGTTTTATAAAACAGCCTCCTGAGAAAAGGAGATCTGATACCTCAGCAATACACTTTGTTTTGCACCTACCACTTGTGTAGTGTGTCCTGAGTCTTTCTCTGGAAAACACCAGGGATCCCATCTTCACCTTTTCCGTGCTGTCACAGGTGGCGTTCATCTCACCCTCTTACAGCCACATGTAAGTAGGCCTGCAGCTTAAATTAACAACCAAGATTTCCGCCACAGTCAGGGGAGGCAGGGATGCAACCCCAAAGAGCAACCTGCCCTATCTGTGGTAGACACCGCTCTCATGACCGGGGGAATCACTGGCCTGACTTGTTTGGCTGGTGCTAGGGACAGCCTAGACAGCCCGCAGAGACAGCACAGCAACAAATAATAATAGGAACAAATAAAAGCCAATATTTAAAACACAGTTGTTCTCCAAACTGTTGAACAGGTCACTGTGAATGGGAATGCAAGGAATACACTACAATTTTGAAGCTTCAGCTTGTTTTTCCTCAGCTGTGCTCTTCAATTTACAGCCTGCAGCTCAATTAGAAGCTCTTTCCATTTACTTGTTTCATTTAGTGTGGTGACTGCTACATGATCTAAGTAAACCAGAGGGAGGAAAATGGGATGCCTTTGGCTGTCAGGATGCTGATAGAAGTGTGGAGGGAGAGAAGCCTTTGAAATCCCAAGGTGCTACTTCACGTTTGTCATCCTAAGGACAGCTGCCTTGGAGAGCCATGATGCCACCAGGAACATTTAGGAAATTCCCTGACATGCCTGTACAACATCAATCTTTTGCACATATCAGTAGCTGGTTCCTGTGTTGTTATTTCCAGTCATGTCCTGTCTGGGAGGGGGCTCCTCATGGAGCAGAAGGCTGGTGTTGAGCGTCTCGTTCCCCTCGGCGCAGAGCACAGGCAATCTTTGTCCCATAAGGTGTGTGTGCTCGCTGCTTCTGAGGCACAGGCTGAAAACGTCTGAGCTGCAGCGTGCAGGCTGAAGCACAGGGGAGCAAGTCTATGGCAGGAAGAGATGACAAGTGAAACCGGCTGCATTTGAGATGCAAATGGAGCTGAGCAGTCCAAGGTGTCACAGGGCTTGGCAGACATTACACAGCCTGCTCTGTGATCATTTGGCACAGCACTGCAGAAAGAAACAAACTTAAAAGCTCTGAGGAGGTACAGTTTGTTTAAATAATGGCAAGTAATTAGTCTGAAGACAAAATCAGTGATGGCATTTTATAATTACAATTAATTTAAAGGTTAATTTCCTTTGGTGCTAAAGTCTTATTTAAAACATTTACCAGGAAGGGAAATTAGGATGTTACTATCTAGATGCATAGAATGCTTCTGGGAATCCATGCCTATTATCACTAGGAAATTAGGTTAGACTCAAAGTGGGAATTTCAATTCATTTTAGTGTATAATAGATGGTGGTCAGGGCCTTGAGTCAGAAGGGCTGCTTAGGGTAGACTGTATGATTTGCATTTTCTTTGTTTGTGGGATTAATTGCAAATGTTTCCAACAAAAGGGCTGGGTTTATACATGAACAAGCTTGACATGAAAAGAAAATTGGTTATGGATTGCTGCCTTTGTAACTAATGAAGTTGATGTTCAAGGAATCCCTAGGAGACAGGGTTGTGGTATGAAACATATATATAAATAAAATCACACAAGAGAAAATGGTGGCATTGCTGGCTTCATCTCTGATGATTTCTTTTCTCCCTCTCTTGTCTTCCCTGCCATTCCCCCTGCATCCATCACCACCTCCTGTGGGGACTGTCAACCCCAATTTAAAAAATGTCTAAATAACATAACATAAAGCTTGAAGGAAGTAACATTTCCATTCCAGCAGCTCATCACAATGCAATACTGCTTAATAAAATCATTACATTGTAACAGCCAGGGAAATATACTTACCTTACATAATTTTTTTTTAATTATAGATCACACAATTTTTACCTAACCAGGAATGGCATAGCAGAAGTGTTGGAAAAGATCTGCACATGCCAATAGTGAATGAACTGCTAATGTCTGTGTTTTTGAAGAAAGATACATTTCATACCAAACCATTGGGAAAATATTACTCATAATTAATTATTAATTTCAGGAGAGGAACACAAAGGCATTCATACCATGAAATAATGTTCCAGGCAGTTGTGTCAAGCCAGTGGCAGAAATTAGGTAGTAACTAGTGATGCTTCTGATAAGAAAGGCTACAGATCATTCGAAGCAACACTCAGGTTGTTGATGCAGCTGAATAGGGTGTGATCTTCCTAGACATGGAAATGTTTTGACATTGAAAAATAGACAAAGCTCATATTCAAAATCAGGAAAAAATTAGCAAAATCTGAAACTCTCCACAAGCTGAAAATTGCTTACGTTACGAAATACTTTCAGGCATGTTTTGTTCTGGTGCTGGTGAAAGACTCCAATTCAACATCAGTCCTTTCCCACTGCTTTGCACTGAACATGGAGGGCTGTCTTTGAAAGGACACCCACCAACGATCCTTCATCCCCTGAGGTAGAGGAGAGGCAGCTTGGATTCTGAAGAGGAACAGCCTGCAAGTGGCCATGTGGGGCTGCTGGCCCCCTTCCTCACCCTGGTGTCCCACCCTTTGAGGGCAGCTGGCTGCCTTCTTAGGGTTTCAGCCAAGATTAGTGGGTGAACAACAGGTCCCGGCCATCCAAGATCACTCCAGGTTGACAGATAGCAGGGTCTTTGAGAGGAATGGAGATGAGCTGCTGTGGGTGGACCAGACTAATTAATTATTTCCAGTGGCCCTGCAAAGGACACCTGCCCACAGCCTTAGTGTCCTTCCTGCCGAGACAGTCAGTGTGAGCTCCTTGCAGTTTCCTACATGCCATGAACATAGCTTTGTACTAAATTATTTTTATCAGCATGACTCCTGTTAAAGTTTTCCTTATTGCTCTTCCTTTCAAATATCGAGATAGGTCTTCATTAGCATTGGATTGTTAACTTTCATAGATTTGGGCCTTAATTCTCCCCTTTGTTGCACCTACTAATGACTCTTTTTCTAATTTATTAGTGTGGCAGTCACACTTGGAGGCCACTGCTCCAGGCATTTTCTTTTTCCTTCTTTTTTTCTTTTTCTTCTCTTTATTGCTCGCCCCTAGCAGTGATCTGGCTAAGAACAATTTTTCCTAATGACTCATTTGATAACTTCTACAATAATTCAGTCTACCACACATTTAATTCTTAGAATGATTTGTCAGTCAAAATCTATATTGCAGGGCTATATTTTTTTGCTCAGCACTTAGGGATGAAAATTTGAACACAAATGGCTGTTATCCAGCAATGCTCAGGTCTATCCAGTTTAGAAAAATAACGTATTGTTCAGACTATTATTGTTCTCTTGGCTTATTATTGTTCTCTTGCTCTCTTAGCTGAGTGCAGGTCTTTAACTGATTCTTTCTTTACTAAGCATCAGACAAGCCCCACTGCAAGTTTGGAGACAATCCTTGCAAAGCCTTGCAAAGGTCAGGCAGCAACCCTATTTGCAGGTGTACAGGCTGATGGGTGGCTTGCTGTATTTGTCAGGTACAAAAGACAGTGCTGGCCATTTCAGGCCAGTACTTCTCATTGCTGCAGCTATGCTCCAGCTGTTTCTGCCCTTTGGTCCTTATTCCTGCCTGCCTTATCCCTGGTCCCAGTTTCTGCCTTCACCCACCTTGGGCTCATGCCTCTGAGCCTTTGCTTGGTTATTCCTGACTACTTTCATCCTGGCTCCTTTCTGCTCAGCAAGGACCTTGGTTCCCACCCTCTCAACATGGTTCCCACTGTTGGCCAGCCCTGCCTGGCAGAGGCCTTGCTCCAGAGCATGGTCTTCCTCAATGTCATGGTCCAAGAATCTGCTACCGACCAGACGCCTTCTCCACCTGCAAATCTGATAGAAATTGTGACTCATCTAATTTCTGGACCCACAGTACCATTCATCTTGGTATTTTCTGCTGGGTACAACCATGAGCTGGATTCACCTGGAAAGCAATATCTGCATACCTGCAGATATTGCTCCCTAATTAAAGGCAGAGATCCCTGCCTGTATTTCTGTGAGGGCAGAAACACCAGATCATGTTTATTAGACTTCACACTTTATTAGTATCTCCGCACTCCTACATCTTATCTCAGAAGAGTTGATAAAAGACTCAGCCAGGGGATCAGCAGAAACAGAGACAGAAGAAGATGCTGCCTTACACCAACAAGAAGCATGATAAGAGGAGAAAAACTTGGAGGACAAGGCCCTGTGAAACAAAAAATTACTGAATAATTTTTATTATTATACAAGTAAACAGCATGAAAAAAGTGGCAGTGGAGCAAATCTGAGCTGAGAAACTCCATCAAAATTTGTGTAAGGGCTTCCCTTTGCAGCTCCAGTGGCCACTGTAGAGCTCACAAATGCCATGAGGTTACAGTTTCAAAATCTGAGATTTTATATTCACCTTGCAAATGGCTGAGCTGAGAGCACTCACAGGCCCTTCATTACTGACTGCTTGGCAGAAATGCTGCTCATTGCACCACAAGAACTGGACCTCATGTCCAAGTCCTTATGCCATTTCTGAATCCTCCTGTGACAGCAGAAAGGGCACAGCCTCATGTGCTGGCAGATGTTTCCTTCCCCATGTTTCCCTGGTGTTTGGCTCTACTGTGGTTTGAGAGCCTAAATCACTGTGCACTCAGCACAAAGACCAATAATGTTTGATTATCACTGTAAACAAACTTTATGGAGATCACATTCAAGCAAATCTCCTCCTGTGTGCTATTTTGTGGAACAGCCACCAGACCATGCTCACAGCATAAAAAGGCAGCAGCACTGAATTGTTTGGAAGTGTCTTCACCAAACTGAGAGCTGGGTAGCAGGATACTGGCAAAACTGCAAGAGCAAAGGTGTCCCCATATGTTTTTTATATTTTTGCCCCATATGTCATTTCCAAACTATTAAAATGAAACTTAATTTTACTTCCCTCCATTTTTTTTTCTCAGTTTGGCCAGTTTTTAGCTTCCGCTATTTATGCACAGCTCTCTCTTGCCTCACGTACTCAATCCTGAACCAGCACTGCTCTCAGTAATGTTATTAGCTGTAGTTTGTTTGCCATCTCTCCTTCCTTCCAGCTACACCTGCAGCGATGTGCCTTGCTGTGGCAGTGAAGCTCAATTGCAGCACTTCAGAAACCTGAGTCCAGGGAGCCAAGTCTTTGGCTCTGGAGAGATTGCAGATAAATTTAAGACCTCACAGGTCAGATGTAGGATATAGGCACAACACGCTGTCTCTCTGCTATACCACATAGGAAATACATCCAGTCATGGCATGCACATGTACCTCCATGGTCATTAACTCTTTGTTTTAAAAGGTATCATCTTTATCATGGGTAATTCTAGGGTTTTTTTATATTATTTTAGTAGACGCATGAATATATTTCAGGACCACTGTAATGCCAAGCACTGGGGTCTTTTTTCTGCATCACATTTTAGTGGTCCTTCTACATACTGTAGACTTCCAGAAATGGAAAATGAGAAACCCATTTATGTCTCTCATCCTGTCCTGAGGTACAGCAGAAACAGTGGGGACTTCGACCATGAGCAGAGGTTGAAACTTCACATTCCTGTGGGTAATTATTGATAGAAAATATGTCCCTACTTTGAGCCATATGTCTTCTGTTACACTTGTAACAGTCATATGTCTGACAAGACCCTTAACACAAGCAAAAGAAGAAAATAATCTGAATTTTTTATAAAGTATATTTCAGATAAGTAGTACTGCTATTATCCTATTCAAGTCCACCTAGGAAAATAAAAATTTCAGCGCACAATACTTCAAAGGTGGATTTGCATGGCCAGGTTTTGAGGGGGCTACAGGGGTGTGTTCTGTGAAGAGCTACTAGAAGTTTCTCCTGTGGCTTCTGATAGAGCCAGTGCCAGACAGCTCCAAGGTGGACCCACTGCTGGCCTGTCAGTGACAGGGGTGGTGCCTGTGGGATAACAGATTAAAAAAGGGGAAAAAATCTGCACAATAACTCCAGTTGAAGAGTGGAATGGGAGTGAGAGCAACAACCCTGCAGCCCAGGGAGGTCCATGGGGGAGCAGAGATCCACCACAGCCCATGGAGGACCCCAGGGCAGAGCAGGTGGGTGCCCAAAGGAGGCTGTGACCCTGTGGGAAGCCTGTGCTGGATCAGGCCCCTGTAAGGATCTGTGGCCCCATGGATAGAGGAGCCCACACCAGAGCAGGTTTGCTGGCAGGACTTGTGACCCTGAGGGGACACCCGCTGGAGCAGGCTGTTCCTGAAGGACTGCGTCCCAAGGAAGGGACCCATTGGAGCAGTTCATGAAGAATTATAGCCCATGGGAAGAATTCACATTGGAGAAGTTCATGGAGGACTCTCTCCCATAGGAGGGACCCCACATTGGAGCACAGGAAGCATATAAGGAGATCTCGCCCTGAGGAGGAAGGAGCAGCAGAGAGACTTGTGATGAACTAAGCACAACCCCCATTCCTCGTTCCCTGATGTCACTGGGGTGGAGAAGGCAGAGAATCAGGAGTTAAACCTGGGAAGAAGGTTTAATATTTGTCTCTATTTCTCATTATATTGCTCTTCTTTGGTAATAATTCAGGGCTATCTTGCCTGTGATGGTAATTGCTGAGTGATCTCTCCCTGTCTCTATCTGGACCCATGAACCTTTTGTTACATTTCCTCTCTCCTATTCAGCTGAGGAGGGGAGCAGCAGAGTGGCTTTGGTGGACAACTGGTGCTCATCCAGGGTCAACCCACCACAACAGAAATTGTATTATGTTTTTAAGTTCATGTGTGCTTTTACTAAAGTGAAACACCACATGAGCCCCTTGTGATATCAGTGACATGTAAGATGAATGTATGATAGAGTAGTCAAAAAAAGAGTTTGATATATGAGGCTAAGGATGGACACCTCTGTACTGATTCAGCTAATGAGCCTTGTTTTATTCATCTGATGTTATGGCTGCCAGGAATGTATCAGTTGTATGACATTTTAGTGACCTTTCAGGCACAGCCAGGATAAAATGCCTGCAGAAAAGGCAGCCTGCTGCATGCTTTAAGAAACCAGCTCAGAGTCCACAGGGAGCTTTTAGCACAGTCTGGACACCACGGGGTTTGCACTGCTGAGAAGCAGCTGCCATGAAGAAACCTTGCTGCAAACAAATTGATGAAATCCTTTTGTGCTGCAGTTTACTTTCTATTACCTCCCTTCACCTACCTTGCAAAGCTTGTTGTTGCCTGCAAGAAGCCATTGTATGTCTCCAGTGAGGTCATGGTCATACTCGCTGCCCTGCCATCATTTGGTTACACACATGGGAGCTTCTACAGTGAGCTGAACACAGAAATGTCTCCTCGACCTTGCTTTGTTTGTAACTTGGCAATCTGGCTTACTAACACTCTGTGCCTGCTCTGTACAGCAGGGCAAAGCCACCATGCACGAAGAGGTATTCAGCACGCATCTTTCTCTCATGCTCACACAAAATCATTTTTCTCAAAGAAATCTTTTTTTTAACACATTGGTTTAGCTTTCTGAAAACAGCCCTGAAGACAAGATTTTGCCCCACATCTGCAAAGCAGTGTCTATGCCTGCAGCCTACTAATAATGTTTTACAGGTTGCTTGAAATAAAATGTTCTAGGAAAGTATAGAAGAAATGCAAAGCTGGACATATGAGTATAAGCAATATCCCTAAAGTGACATGAGTTGACAAGAGTGAGGCACTTGATCCAACATAGGCATTTTCTGACTTGTGTTGTCAGGGATCAAGAGTAACAAAATGAAAAGAACATTGGGCAAGCAAACAGCAAACCATACCTGCAGCAAAACATACGTCCATTCTTTTTTCTTTGTATTTGAATAGAGGGGGGGTTTTCCTTCCAGCCTAGCACTTCACTAAACAATATCCTTCATTTTCTGCCTGTAAACTTAGTACATTCCCAAAGACATGAAAACATTTTGATAAAGGCATTCTGATGGTTACAGACATTGATTAAGTGGAATGCAACAATAGCATTTGTCTTGATTTTAGCAAGATTTTTACATTATAAAAGGTTTGTAAGACATTCAAAAAAGTACTGTCCTGATGCAGTCAGCAGAGGTGGAGTGCAGAACTGTTTAAAATTCTATTTGAAATGTAGTTATAAAGCAGATGGGACATTTCAGATGGGATCCCACTGGAACCTCAGCTAGGGAAATAATTCTCTTCATTATTTTTATTAACAATAATGAGGATAGAAGAGAGAATGTGTGTAAAAATTTTAAGATTAAATTAGACTGGGAAGAGTACAAGCACTTGTGAATGTAGGATTAGAAGTCAAAATAATCTTGAGAAGTAGCTTGAAATCAAGAAGATGAAATTCAGTACACACAAGTGCAAAAGAACTCCTGTGGAAAAGAATCAATCATCTTCAAATAAAATATAGACTAGGCTAGGCTACAGTTAGTGTCAAAACAAAAAATAAAGAGCTGATTATTAAGCATTTGTGTGATGCTGTTGAAAAAAGAAATTGGAAACCAAACCAAAATGACACAAAACAAGAACAACAAAACCAAGAAAAAAACCCAACCAAACATACAAAACCCCAAAACCTACTGAATTATTTCAGGTAATCAACAAAAGACTGTATGGCAGTTGTGCCGGTTAGACATGATTTGTGCACCCCACTGTAAGAGAAACATAAGTAAACTGAGGAAGGATCTTCAGGCTTCAAAATGGAGAGGCTTGGACAACATGAGCTGTGAAAAAAATTTGAAATAACTAGGTTTGCTTAAACCTGAAAACAATGAATGGCATGAAATACTTTTTTTAATGGTTTAAAAACAGTTATAAGAGAAAAAAATGGCTCATTTTTCTTCACATCCATAAGGAGAAAAGGCCAAAATATAGATAAGCAGTTAATTTGCAGGAAATTACATTTACATTAGACATTAGGAAATTAGGCACAGGGAAAAGCAACACGGAGAGGCTATAGAACCTCCTTCATTAGAGATGTCAGGGATTAATTTAGTAACACATCTTTCTGGGATAAGAATACACATAATGCTGCTACAGGGCACAGAATTGGCTAAATTATTTCTGCAGGGGCCATTCTTGCCAGCAAATAATGACTTTATGACAGATTTAACATGTGTGCAGTTGCAATGGAGACATACTATACCCAGGCAGTCCAGTGGTTTTGGTAGCTCTTTGCTTGCAGAGTAAGTGGTAAAAGGAGGCCTACAAGAATTTGATTTTTTGGTAAATGTCTGGAATGGCTGAAACTGTATTGATAAGTATGACTAAGTGTGGCACAAATTGGGGGGTACCTTAGTATTAAAACAACTTTATAAATGCAAGTATTAAGGAGTCCAACCACTGTGGAAGTTCTCAAACCATGTAAATTTACTTTTTTTGTTGTTTGTTACTGTAACTGCATTTTAGATCTACAAGAAGTTGTTGTCTATCAAATAGCCTTTTTCTTTCTTTTTCTTCTTTTCTTTCTGCTTTTAATGTACACAGAGTCAGTCTGTCAGTAGCAGTGACCAGACATGTGAAAAATGCACTTCCATACCTGAACTCTTTGGCCCTTTTCTATCAAAGTCAAGTCCAATTCAGATCTGTGATGTAAGAGACAATATTTCAGGGATGAGAACTGCCCCAAAATAACCCCTATAAGCCAATAGTTGAATCTCCTGGGACAAAGGTAGAAAATGGCACCCTTTTCCCTGTGCAAAGAAAGTGTTTTAGCAGAGATATAGGGGTCTTGGGCTCAGATGAGATTGAATTTTCCTGGAAATTGTTTAAAAGAAACATGAGAAGGCCATGAGGAGCTGGCAATTGTGTGAATTAATAAATAACTCCCACCCCACAACCTTCTTGCCGACCTTCAGCATCTTGAGAGAAATGCAGGTTTCCTTACATCTGTGAAGTTTCATCTCTGAAGCTCAGATAAATTGTTCCAACTCTCTGTTCATGCATTTCAACCCAAATGTCAAAACAGGGAATCAGAGAAACTTCTGTCTCTCAGACAGAGTTGGATCAATGTACTCCCTCCTCTACATCCTCTGCTGAGCCATGGTATGACAGCAAGACCGCCAGAGTAATCACAGTCAGAAGCAATGCATTCATGCCAATAAATATATGGTTTTCAGCAGTTGTAATGTCTAAATAGCATGTTGTTTTGTATTAGTGAGGTGGTTTACTTGAAAAAGAGAGATGTGTGGTTATTTCTGGTGGAAAGATGGTTCTTATAAATGCTTTACTGTTTTTATGTGGGTTTAAAATTGAATGGATTTTAAAAGTAAAGGAAAAAAGGGTACTTTGCCTTTCTTTGCTTTTTTACTGTTTTTCTGTATCTTCCCAATTAGCTGATCTAATATTAACAGATTATTAGAGGACCTGTCAAAAATAATCTGTGTACTGGGTGGTTCTTGAATGATAATGACTATCAGTTCTGAAAAGATGTTGCTAATGAAAGCAATTTCTCCCCTTTCAGTTGATTTCATAGGTGGATTTGACTCTTATGGCTATCAAGGTCCACAGAAGACATCTCATTTACAGCTTCAGCCCATGTATATGTAAGTACTTAACTTCTAGGATATTCAGCAGAGTGGCAGCCTGATATTAAAGGATCATTAAGCTGAAAGATGGCATGACTTAAAAATTCAGAATAGTCAGAAGCCTTTTTTGATGGACTGAATTCAAGCTACACTTAGGAACCAACATTACTCTTCTGTTGAATTAAAATGATTTCTTAGGGCAGGATATCATGTTGCTCAAACAGCATCCAACTCTCACCTGATTTTTCCCTATTTTCATTCCAGCAGGTTCCATTCAGAGATAGTGACAATTTGGTGTAGAAGAAAACACTAATCATATGTGACAAACTTTGGCTGTGAAAAAAATTGGATTTGTATGAAGCTTTATCAAAAGTTCAGCAACTTGCTAATTTAGTGCATGCATTTAGCATTTGTCTCACCAGAGCATCTGTTCACCAAGGCACCTCTGTACCTCATTTCCAGTTTCCACATTTAAAAAAGCCGAAACAAATGTAACAACATATGGCTTTTAAAACTAGTTTGAGTAGAAGACAGTATTTTACCTAACCATTGAGTGACAACTCCATCTTAGAGTGCAGTCTGATATGTTGGGGAGTTAAATGAATAAACAAATCTCAGCTCATACACACAGCTGGAGTATATTCACACTAGAGCTGATGCGCAACCACAGACCAGCCCAGGAACAATCGTCTCCAAATATTTCTTGTACTGATATCAACTGAAATGCAGAACAGTCCTGACTGCCCAGATAAATCTTACCTCACTGCTGCAGCCTTTGGAAATATTTTTTATTTGTCATCAATGCCCTACACACTAAAAGCACAGCACCACACAACTCATAAAGGGGCAACAGTTACGTTTTTTCCTTTGTTTCTCATCTGAACATTTCTTTTGTGGAAAAGAACTAATTTCAAGCAAACAGTAGCCATCCCAACACACAATTCCACTCACCTCTGAATGCTATTTCATTTCTTCGGGTTAGTGGAAGCAAGTCTACTAATGGATTAGTTTATTTTTGAATGGAATCTTGCTTTTACTCCTTTATCAGTGGTACAATCTGTTCTCTGTTGGTGTTTGGAACTGGGCCCTTCAGGAGCTTTGCTAGGAGCTTTTTAATAATCTCAAATTACAATGGTGCATATCTCCAATGTCGTCTCAGCTTCAGCTTCCCATCTGTCTGTGCTCAAGTAAATATTTTTCACCTGCACTTTTGGCACAGTGCTGCGCATTTAGAAAATGTTATTTCCTTCATAGTATTAGATGAGGTACATAGGTACTTAGAACAATTCTAATCCTATCTCTTTCTCAGTATACCACACCTTGTCATCAACATATGGAGCCCTCTAGCTATTACCCCATTCTCTTTATGCTCTTGGTGTTTCTTCCAGAACAGCAGATTGCATTTACTATGCATCTTCATACTGACTGGAAAGAAAGCTAGACCTGTGAACAAAAAAAAAAAAAAAGAAGGCAATCATTTTAAGCCTGTAGCTTAGATGAAGAGATAGATGATTAATCCATGTGAACTGTTTTCTCTTATTCCAATGCTGCATGCTCACTGGAGTATAGGTGATTTAGCTGTCTTAATCAAGGGACAGAAATCAGAATATGAGTGGGCATTTTGTTCAATCAACTCGCAAAAGTATTGCCATGTACCAGCCACAGTCAAATAAAGACACTTCATGTTTCCCTCTGACTGTATAGTGTTTGACAGGGCTTTCTAGGATTGCTACAATCTGTCCTTAAGAAGCTTTTATGGCATTCAGGAATACCTTTCTTTATTTACAGCTGAGGCACACTAGTAACACATGCATATGTATTCACATTGCAGTTGCTCTGTAAATGTAGGCAGTCCATTAGGTAGTGGAGTGACAAATTCTAATGTCAGGTTAATCAAGTCAAAGTTTGATCTGCTTGTAGCACTATTTACAGCAATATTATGTATTAGAAATCAAAACATGCTGATATGATAACAGCAGGCCTTTAAAATATTTGGTATTTTAAAGCTTTATTTGTTGGGAGGAAAGATTTGGTTCCCTATGGAGCTAATTCCCCAAATATCACCAATGTAAACCTTCACAGTATTCAAGGAAAGAAAGAAAAAAACACAACAGGGAGAGGAGAGGAGAGGAGAGGAGAGGAGAGGAGAGGAGAAACGTAATCCCCCAAATATCACAAATGTAAACCTTCACAGTATTCAAGGAAAGAAAGAAAAAAACAAAACAGGGAGAGGAGAGGAGAGGAGAGGAGAGGAGAGGAGAGGAGAGGAGAGGAGAAACCTTCTACTTTACAGAGTCCCTTGCCATGCTCTCACCACTTTCCAAGCCCTAATCATGCCCATCCAGGATACAACTATACCCATATATATCCATATATCTGTATTCATCTCCTATTTCCATAATTTTATCCATTGCTACAAAATGTCTTTGGATTCATAGGTAACAGAAGTTATATTAAGCATAATATATGGAAGATATATTATCATCCCATCTAATTCTGGGAGAAGATCAAGAAAATACAGAGATCACTTTTTGCTGCCACTGCATTCTGTCCTATTCAGACTCACACTGGGCACATCTCTTACAGAGCTCTGGATTTATTAGAGAAATTGCACAAGAGACAGGTGCCTTTAAATCATCTGATTGCTAACTATATGCAGAGGCACAACAGCAGTTTGTTCTCTGTGCTGTGGTGTGCTGGGCATGCTGCAAAATGGAAGGAGAGCATATGGCCTCCTCTTTGAAAAGCTCACCAAAACAATATCAGCTTCTAATGGTTGTTCAGATCCTTTCAAAATACAAATTTCAACACATAGGTCAGTAATACAGAACAGAGAACCCCCCTACATATTTACCAGATTGATTCATATACAGAACTAGTACAAATCTTAAAGACATACAGAATGTTGTGTTAAGTCTCAGTCACTATCCACTGCTTGCTGATGTGAATTGATTTAGTGGATTGCAATGACAGAAATCCATCAACAGAAACTTATATCTTTGGAAGTCAGACAGTTTCTCATCCAAGTGATTGAAATCAATTTTAACTCCTTTATACATGCACTATTTAACTATTATTCTGAAGGAATGCTGGGTTTACTAATTGCTAACTGTTAAGACATACTGTTTTGTAACCAGTTTCTTCCTGTGTGCTAAAGTTAGGACTTCATTTTGTTAATGTGGAGGTTATATTGAACCTACACCAACTCACCAACTTACATGGGCAAATTATATTGATTTATTCAGGCTTATCATATTTACATTTCTATTCTGTCATCAGGACTATTTAATCTAAAGATTTATTACTTTTTATTTGTGATTTTCATCAATCAAGCTCTACTTTTAAGAACATTCTAATTCAGTTTAAATACACATAGTTGCTTTGTGTGGTGTTTCATCAGTTATGAAAAACTACCTTAAATGAACAGGATATCTAAGGAAAAGAAAAATCTTGGTTGCTGAAAAAGAAATATTATATTTAGGTAGTTAATGGAAGTGACTATCTCTGGCTACTGTTACCTTTAACAGTCTAGAATTATTAGATTCAAACTCACACTGAAGTTTTTTTCTCTATGTTTTAGGCTTTAAATTCCAATCACAGTTTTCCTTATCACCTCTTCCAATTTAACATTTAATTTAAATCAGTTTACTTTTTAAAGTGAAAAATATATGCAATTTAAAACTATGCTTTGGGGAAGAATTCTTATGGTGACATTTCTCTACCTGTTATAAATGGGATTTTTTTATTATTTAAGTGCCAACAGTGTGCTCTATGCTGTACAAGCCAAGAAGCCTAGACAGTCCCTTCAAAACGAATACGCTTTTTGAACAGAACGGGATGCTCATGTACCTCCTTGCAGTGTGGCCACAGCTGATGTACTCAAAAGCAGCTTCCTGGCATTCTGTGCCGGAGATGCCAGTGCTCATTTC
Organism: Geospiza fortis; assembly: GCF_000277835.1. Lineage (NCBI taxonomy): Eukaryota > Metazoa > Chordata > Aves > Passeriformes > Thraupidae > Geospiza > Geospiza fortis. The sequence continues at coordinate 10,070,976 of NW_005054306.1, forward strand.
CAGACCATGGGAGAAGGACACAATAAGATGGCGGAAATCAATTGTCAAGACAAAATTCTCCTCATGGGAGGTGACGGAGGAAGGTGACTAAACACTCCCTGACACTGATTCTGCTGCACATGAAAAAAAAACAGTGATAGTTGTGGAACAAGACTGCACTGCATGATTACTGTTCTAAAAACAGTAGGAAGGAGGGAGGGGAGAGAAATCTTTCTTTATGTTCTTCACACTGAACTTTGTTCGAGAAAAGAAGAAGTGAAGCAAAAAAACCCCATGCATGTCTGATGTTGATGCCTAATGCACTGGAGAAATTGCTCAAAAGCAGTGCAGCCCTGAAGTGAAGCATGCTTTCCTCCTATTGTGAAGCCTAAGAATATTTGCAGTATCTGTACGGCTGTGCACACGCACACACATATAGGCATTTGTCTAGATAATTGCACAAACTGAAAGTGCTACTTACTTCACCATTCACTCAAAGTATGAATGAAACACAAAAAGAAAGACACTAAAACTAGCACCTTGAGTGTAACCACCATGACACCCCACAAGTTCATGCTGTACAAATCTTCTGTGTAATTATCACCTCACGTTTTGGGATTCAGACACATTTAAATAACCTACCACCTAAGCTTTCACTATCAACAAAAAACATCTTGTCCATTTTAGACTGAAAGCTTTAGTTATAAAACATGGGTTTGGGACAATACTGTTAAAGTGGCCAGGCTGTGGCACTTGCACAGGGTCTCTGCTTTGTGATTGAGCAGTGGGGGGCTTTCCCCTGCGCCTGCAATCCAACCCTTCTGTCCTCACACTGTGTCACTTCTTGGTTTTACAAAGACAGCTACGTATCTGATGGATTATATAAATCAGGTCATATTCCAGTTGACCCACGGACATACAGTTAAGATTATAATTAAATATAACTCCTGCCTAAGATTGTTTAGAAAACTTGTGCTGACGTCTCTAACAATGTTCCAGAGAGAGCCAGGCAGTTACTTGAGTAAACACTTTGTCTTTCTGTCCTCTTCATCCCACGTGTATCTGAACTGGTTTGTGGATTACACTTGCTTGCAAAAGGGCACCAGAGCAGCAGGGCAGGGATCAGAAAAGTATATGCTGGATTATAAGTGTTGCTCTTTCTCTGTCTTTCTTCTAGGTCAAAGTAAACATGGGGACTATTCAAGGTGGGCTAGAGGACCTGTTCAAAAATCTCTTTCAGGATGGCCTCCTGGTTCTTCAAAGAGTAAAGAAATTCAATTTTTGTGCTAAAAATATTGTATAAAAGCTGATTGAACAGCGAGACAGTAAACAACAGAGACCTGCAGCCTCTCTTTCTAACAGGTACTAAAGGAGATGCCCCAAAACCCCTCCTTGAACCTCCTGCCTCTCAGCACCAGAGGGACACAACAGAGGCATTGGTGCCACCTTTTGTCCCTTTTTGCCCCTGGCCACCGCCAGCACGGCCCATCTGGATTAAGACATGAACCCAGCCCACTCAGTGCTGCGGGAGCCTCCTCCACACTCCGGGCTGTGTTGAGTCTCCTCAGTCAACACAACACTAAAATACCAGGATGACCTTGCAGCAGAAGTCAATAGACAGCGCATTGTTTGCCCTGAAGGCTGTACAGTTCATACTTGCCTTAACCCAACTGCGTTGCACATTAGAGAAACTACGTGCAAGCTTTCTGAAGTTAACATGCTGCTGTTAATTCTGAACAATTTCTAAGTCAGTGGTTTTCTTCTGTTTGGTTTTGCTTTGTTTTCATGTCAGGGAATAAGGCTCTGTTGCTCCATGGCTCCAGAGCAACCAAGTAGAAAACTGCCAGCTGTCTGATAAGTGCTTTACTTTTGGGGCTCCACAGTGGTCAAGAAATAGTTTATAATGATTAAAAAGAAAAATAAATAAAGAAATAACTGAGACCTTTTGGGGGTCAGGATGGGTGGGGAAAGGGGTAACAGAAACTAATAATTGAACCTACTGGAAATAAGCAGCAGAAACAGTGCTTCTTAATCCCGCTGGTTTTATTTATCGCACTGTAGGTGCTTTTATAGCTATCTCTAAACATCTTTTACTAACTACAGAGACATCTGCAGATTTCTACGAACAAAGGCCAACTGAATATGTACTAGCTATGTTTACTCTTTTGTATCTGATTTCAACTAAAAATTCTCTGTAAGTGAGCTTTTTTTTTCTAATTGCACCATAAGGGATCCACATATTTTATTTCTTGATTTTGGTTGGAGAGGGCAGGGAGGGACTAGTTGAGTTGAAGAAATACTGAAGACCTTTTTGTGGTATATTTGGGGGATCTGTTGTGTGTTAGAACGTGTATTTTATCTTCCTGTATTATTGTGGCTGAAAAAAAACCTCCGTGCTGTTACGTAGTTGGCAACAAGATGCCTTTGGGAATATTGCTAGTAGGTCAATGTGTATATGAAATACTCTGAACTCCTAGGAACATATGTTTTATTCTACATCTGATCTGTATTTTGAAGAACGTAGATGGCTTTCACTAGGAAAACCCAATATTTTGCTCAGGTTTTTCAGAAACTTGGATTGTCATTGTTTCTTTGCTCAGACCTTGCATAGACAAACGCACGCACGTACCACATCTGAGGTGACCACATAGCTTTTGAGGGCAAGAGGGAACATCAGCACTTGGAAATGCTCAAGGCACCCCTGAGCAACTCCGTTTTCCCTGCTGGCCAAACCCTTGCTCCAGAGGCCTCACACCACTCACCCATCGCTGTACAAGCCAGTGCCCTTTGCTGTGTCTGCATGGATGTACAGTGTCACAAGCAGCAGCTCTGGACAATGACAGAGGAACAGGCATTCACCAGTGAAAACAAGATATGGGAGATGTTCAGGAACTATACCTACATTGATTCAGTGAGATTTATATAGATATAGATAGATATATATATATGTAAGTGTGTGAAGGTGTGTGTATGTCTATGTATATAAAATACACAGGACTAACTATTTTTGGGGGCTGCATCACCCAGGAAGATTCTGATGCAGTGGACCAAGGGTTCCCCTCTCAGATACTGCTGGGAATTTCATGCAGGAAACATGAATGTCCCCTAGGCCTGATCCTGTAAAGCATTCATTGCTGATTTGGATCTCAAATTTAAATTTTCATACTTGAGTACCTGAAAATATGAGCTCCTACTGGGTAGAGATGTTTTTCACCTCCTAGAAACCCCATGCAACTTCCAAGTAACAGGCTGAAATTTCCCATAACTTGCAAAAGTAAAAAAGTTTCTACTTTTCTGTAGTATTAAATATAGCAGATGTACAGTATTAAACACAATGAAGAGGTTTAAATGGGATGAAAATGTCATAACAGGTTATTTTATCTTTCCCTGTATACCAGTTAATCAAAATGATATTTCTATAAAAATCATTTTTTAACATGAAAATAAACCAGTTTAGGCACCTAAGCAGCAATCCAATTTTCAGAAGATAATTTTTCATACCTTTCAGTGATTTCCCATGGAACAGCGGCTCCTGGTAGTTAGCAATTTTAGAAGTCAGACAATTTAATGAAGTGTCTACATGTAGCTTATAGGCCTGATTTTAAATTAGAAAATTTTGGCCTTAATTTCTCTGTGTCTTAGTCTTCCCATCCATAATACGGGAATATTATGTGCCTCACAGGCTTTTTGTGAGGTCTGAATTGTTAATGTTTGTAAAATGCTTAAGAAATAGGAAGCACATCTAACTACTATGGATTGCAATATAAATGTGTATTCATATATTGCATATAGAGTAGATACACACACTCAAATACACACAGTATATATATATATATATATATATATGTATACACACATACATACCTATATGAAGTTGGTATTCATAACCTTGCTTAAGTTGCAGTTAGAGCACCACCATTAAAAAAGTTAGGACTCTTGACTACTCAACTAAATGATTAGTGGACAGATCTCTTCTGGAAGCAGTTTAGAGCACAGTAATATGAGAATATCTGGATGGCATTTTTGATTTGTACAGCTGTATCCTCCTCAAAATCCAGTAAAGAATGTTATTTTTCTAGGCTGGGCTTTTGTTATAAACTAAAATATTCAGAAGGCAAGAGATACAATCCAAATGTGTCTTTTTTCTTTTCTTTTTGGCATTTGTTAATTCTGAATGTATTTTTAACAAAAGTGATTTTTTTGACTTACTAGTGTAATTTGCATTTAAAAAAAATAAATGGAAAAATATAGGTTTCCAAGCTATTCATGGCCCCCTGCTGCTATTCAGAACTTACAGAAAACTCAGAATTACTCTTCCTAGCTGAGCAACAATGCAGGATAAAGAATCCTATTACATTTACATGATGACAATCCTGATCTGTGCAGTGCATGGATGTGACAGCACTGAATAGAAATTGCCGGGTCATGACACCATTTTAACGCTGTCATATGTACCAGGTATTTTCATTATCACTGACACTAAAAGGTTTCTTTTACAAGGTTGACTGCAACAGACTCTTTACTTAGAAAACAGGGCTGGTTTTGCCCACTCATCAGGAATTTTAAGCTCATGATAGGTATAGAGTTGCCAACAGTGTTAAGTATTGCAAAAATAATACTTGTTAAGAAGGAGCTGTGTAACATGGATATTTCCTCTGCATTCGTATTCTTTTATATGCTATTTATTGTCCCTACACTGAAATTATGGAATCCTGTCTTAGGCAAAATGTTTATAGAGCTCACATATACTGACAGTTTGCCTGAGGTCATTTAATAAAGGTGGAGCAGAATTATATACATTTTGAGCTACTCGGTCATGCTCTCTTAGGATGACTCCTTATAAAGAGAGTTCTTTCGTTAGGATTTTTTAGATCTTCATAATAATGCAAGTGATACTTTTCAGTCAGGTAAGGAGAAATGGTTTGTGCTCCACTTGCTTAATTTAAGTACTGTTGACAATACTCCACTGCTGCACAGCATTTTGACAAAGTCTGGCACAGTTATGTATTGATTGCTGGATGTCTCCAGATAGGAATGGCCATTAACTCAGTGTCTGAAGCCTTTCATCACTTGCATGCTCACCTTCCATTTGAGCACACTGATAGTAGACAAAGCAAAACTCCACACTCCATGAATCACTCCACCTTGCAATATTTTAATTTCCAGTCCTCTGTTTTATTTTTAAAGGCAAATACTAGGAGGATGAAAAGCCCCATTAATAGACTATGTGTATGTTTTGCTTGCTGACTGTCTACTGATGAGTAACTAAGATGAAAGTGATGGACTTCTTGAGTTTGTTTCCTAGCTATTCCAAATCTGGCTTCTTCCCAGCACATGTGGATTGACAGCAGACACTGAAGGTAAGCCAGGTGTTGTTGAAGAACCAATATACAGCAATACTGCAGACAGCACTGTGTCCACTGCTCCTTGGAGAAAGATGAAGGCAGTTGTTAAGCTAATTGGTCTGCTTCAAGCTATCTGCAGTATTAAATGCAATTAGAATGCATAAAAGAAACTGCCCTTTAGACTGCAATTACTCATTCACATACAGAAGTGGCACAGCACAGAATCAGTAAAAGAGATTTTCCTCCTGTAGTCACCAATATGCTTCATCTCCTGACATGGATTGGAGAAATCATCTCTGGTTGATCTCATGTCCTGACAAGTCCCTCTGTTCAGACCTTCAACAAGAGAAGCAATTACAGCTATTTAAAGTTGAGACCTTGGCATAGATGAGTGGTTTAGGAAGATACTGTACCAAATGTGAAGTTTTAAGTAGTACCATACATACATTTGTTGCACATCTCTCTCCATATGCACAAAAGAAAGGTCTTTTAAAATACATTTTCCTTTATCTCTCAGAAACCAATTGAAACAGATTATGTCTTTTACAAGTGTCTTCCAAAATCCTGCCAAGATCATGAAAGACATTTTTTAATAAAAAATCCAATAAAAACCACCAATTTTTCTGCTCTCTGTTGAGTAGAAGACAGCTCTTTGGACTTCCAATTGCCTTGGGATTATTATTTTGGATCGATAGAAGCACTATGAAACATGAGAATTAAAAAATAAATAATGCTTTTGGTCATCTCTGATCCAAAATTAAATCTCTACAAAAGCCATGCTTCTCCATCCACCAATGGAAAAGTGTCTTTATTGCCATCTGGTACCTTATCATTTTCCCAGCTTTGCCTTTGTCCTGATGGGAAATAGGTTATGGGGAGCTTAGGGTGAAGAAGCATGTTCACATCCAGCGTGTGCTCTCCAACAGCCTCCACCTCTGCCACACAGACATTTCACACCTAGTTAATTTCTCTCTCTCTGTCACCATCTTCTTGTGCCATTCTCACTGTCTCTCTTCCTGAACACAACCCCAAATACCCTCTCAAAATTACATACTGGTCTTTGTCACACCCATTGTTTCCAACTCACATAAAGGTTGCGATGGCAGTCATGGAGAAGTGTCACTGAGGATGTGTGCAAAACAACAAGAAGAGGAAGCGCAAAGTTATGAACATTCTCAAAAAGCCCCAGACAGGGAGACATTTAACCAAATGTAAAGGTTGGCAGCATTACAGAAGCCAAGAGGCACAGAAAGCCCTGGTAGGAATCATAATTCCATTTGCTAAAGCTATAGCTCACTGAGTACAGAGAAAGTCATAAATATCCAGAGCTACAAAAGGCACAGGTAAATTAGAAGAAATTTATAAAAAATGTTTGTGAACATATTTACTGGATTAGATTCACGTTTCATTTTCTTCAAGAATTTTCTAAGGATTGTGGTTTTTTGCCTTGCAAACATTTAGATAGTTGATTTCTATGCATGCAGGTGAATATTTTGTTCCTAGGAGAGCATGGAAGTATGTGCAATTGCTTTAATTTGCATAGGAGTCTCCATATTGACGCATCTGTGTGCATTTGTGCTAAATGTTGGCTCAGTTCACTCAGTCACACACACATGCACACATACACACACCTGTTATGTGGCTATATTTTATGGTGGAGATACATAACCACACACAGTCTCTCACCTTTTCTGCTTAGCTTTTCCTATCCTTCCTCTCAAGACATTCAATGTCCTAAGTGTTTATTTTCTAGGCAGGCATTTGGTACAAAAAAATTATTATTTCTGATAATTGCTGGATGTACAAACACGGTGCAATCTATGAATAGTGTAAATAAGATAGTCCTTTCTACAAAGGGTTTATGTGATAAATAAAGTAAGGTAATGAGAACATTTAAATTAGGAAAAAAAAGAAAAATATGATCTCACAGTCCCACCCTGCTGTTAAATTTCAGTTAGTCAAAGAAGTGGGTGCCAAAAAAAATCAGATAAAGGACAAGGTGATATGGTTATTTACAGCATTACATATAAGAATTAAGCAAAAGAATCAGCCAGTTATATCTTACTAGGATATCCAATTAATTTATGGTAGCTCCACATGGACATATTATATCTTATCTTACATTTTAAAGGCATTTAAAACAGTAGCTATGGAAGAACAAACATCAAAGAGATTGCATATTGATGTAATCACAAAAGGTTGATGGATTGATTCAATTAATCAGTGACTCATTTCTAAGAGTTCTGCAGGGATTTATTTACCAAACACTTACATTGTTTATTTTGCTCTCTGGACGGTTTGTATACTGTCATTTTTCTTCATTATTCTTCTTGTTTCATTCATCAGTTTCTGACAAATGTTTTCATGCTGATATGTGGCATGTTAGGCATGTAAATTGTCTACATTTACTGATTTAATGCAGTACACTCCAAACTCTCAGGAGCTGAGAACTTTTGTTTATTTCCCTCAGGTCCTGAGAAACACTAGCCATCTATAATTAATATAAAGATGTGTTTTCCATTTAATCTTTGCTTTTAGTGTCTGCTCAACATGGCAAAGATGTAAGTTCTTTTCTAGTGTAACCTCCTGCTTGAACTTTAGACAGAAACTTACTAGGAAAAACATTTTGAACACTCTTGACAGTAAATAGAATAACTGTTCCCTCTTTGGTTTTTCCTTATATTTTGTAGTTCAAATCCAGGAAAACAATGCAAGAGTGTTTTAAGGAGGTCAGCAGTTTCACAATGTGTTCTATAAGTTTAGATAAGTTTTTACAAGGGCAAGAAGTGATAGGACAAGGGAGAATGGCTTTAAAACTAAAAGAGGGAAACTTAGGTATGATATTAGGAAAAATACTTTCCTTTGAGGATGGTGAGGCACTGGAACAAGTTGCCTGGAGAAGTGATGGATTCCCCATTCCTGAAAGTGTTCAAGGCCAGGTTGAATGGTGAGCGAATTGGCACATACAGGAAACCACAGGCAACCATCAAACCACAGCTGAAATGCAAAGATTGCATTTATTTTATTACCTGACTTACAATGCCAAGCAGCAGAGACACACGGGGACACAGGCTCCATGCTGCTTAGTTCATCCCAGCAGGTAGCAGCAATCCAGTCTCTCGAAAAGTCTCCCTATTCGTGGCAGGGGTTTTGGAACTGGATGATCTTTAAGGTCCCTTCAAACTCAAATCATTCCATGATTCTATGATTTTCTGTTTTAATACTGTCACAGTATGTGCTTTAAAATCAATACATAGACATGGCCAAATTAGGACAAGTCACAGATTTCAAAATACCAGACACTGGGCACAACAGAGGTCTGTGAAAGATGAAGAACTGAAACCAAAAGGAAACCGTTCTTTGAAAGTGTTGAGTCTCATTTGGGCAAATATTTTTATTTTAAACTTTTAGGAACACTGAACAGCTTTTTGTTTGTTGTTTTTTTTTTTAATTAACGTATTCATTGCATGCATACATGCAGCATGGGTGTGATTTTCAGGCATCTTCAGCAGTGGTCAAATTCTTACTTCACTTTTAGGTGAACAACTTCTCAGGAAAAGTGAAAGATCACAGACCCAGTGACAAGAGCCCTGGCAGTCTGCATCATGTGACAGCCCTCTCCAGTGGATTTAGAAAACGCCAGCCTACCCATTAAACCTACTGTAACAGACAGATGGAGACAGACACCTCTCAGTGATAGTGGGTGACATACACGGAAACACAGGATGTTCCCTCTGAACATCAGCAAACTCTTTCTTACTGTCACAGTCACCGAGCACTGGCACAGATTGCCCAGGGAGGTTGTGGGGTCTCCATTCTTGGAGACTGTCAAATCTTGACTGAACTTGGTCCTGGGCAGCGTTCTGTAGGTGGCCCTGCATGAGCAGGGTTGTTGGGCCCAACAGTCACCAGATGCACCTTCCAGCCTCAGCCAATCTCTGATCCTGTGATTCACCTATCATTCAAGCTATATTTTTTTCCCCCATTGGAAATACTCCTAGCATCTCAAAAGGATACAAAAATCTTACTTTTTGGTCTGAGGTAGTCTCAGAATTAACCTTTGGAGTGAAAATAATAGGTCTGCACATTAAGAGAGAAAAAAAACCACATCAGTTTCTAAAATGCATTGATTATTATTTTTCCCTTATTTGAGTCTCCTATAGTTGCCCGGTTGGATGAAATCCCAGCTCCATTAAGGCCAGTGGGAATCTGGCTGATTGTTTCAATGAGATTTCAAGATCTCATACTTTGTGATTAAGATGCCTGAATATTTGCTATCCTTGAAAAACAAAAACCCACAGCCCTCATCCTCAATAATTTTTAAACGCTCTACAAAAATTGAGACTGTTTTTTTCCCTTTTCATGCCCAGCGTTTGTGAAATACATGATCTGTTGATATAAAAATTTTATTTGTACTCCTTTTGTGCTGACCCATGTAACTTGCTCATTGCCACATTTGTGCCAGTAAAATCATTCCATCATTCCCACTCCTCTGTGTATTTCATTTCATGTGAATGAATATCACCCAGGGTATTAACACCCTGGGAGGCTTTCTGCAAAACATGAGCATTAGGGGAGAAATCAAGACATTTGCATAGCTATTTGGTCAATGTGATAGTAGGAATCTGCTACATATCCTCTTTTCCCTTCATAAATACCAGTTAAATATTACTTGTAACCCAGAATTCTCAGTGTAGGTATTTCACATCCTTCTAGCTTCTTGCTCAGTTGCACAGAGCTCCTCAGACTTGATAAGATTTCCATTGAGCAAACTAATTCAGCAGCAGGGAAATTTTTGCGCATAAACAGAAAGATAAAGCACCACCTCAAAAGACAGTCTAATAATATCCCATGCTTCTAGAAATCAAATACTTTTGCCAAAGGCATTTCTCAGTCTGGAGTTTCTCCTGTGCAAAAATGCTTCTTGTTCATTAACTTACAGCCTGAAATGCAGCTCCTGACAAAACTCTGTCTGGGTGAGACTCCCACCCTGACAGTCACTGATGTGTACAACCCATATTCTGCTCTGTGATAGGGTATAGATGAGAAGCTAGCACTGCTCCTTCAGGCCTGTTCCCTTGAGCTTGTCCTTCTCACACCTGAGCACTTGAGACTGCTGCCCCCCAACAGTGTCAGTTGTCATGGGCACGTTGAGTTATTGAGCTGAACCACTAGTGAGTGCCAATTAAAATTAAGCAGGGTCTCTACATCCTTAGTGGAAAAGCATCCAGTGCTCCAGTGGTGCGGTGCCACCTGAGCAGGGACAGATCTAGGCAAAAATGGAGTAGGAAATCCTTCAAGCCGGGGCAACCAGGAAGGGCAGCAACATCTATGTCCCTGCTCCCAGCTTCTGCCAGAGCCCCAAAAACTCCCATTCCCTATGTTGGCTCCATCACCAGTAGCATTCCAGACCTGACCAATGGTATCATCCAAGAGGTCCCATCCTCCTGGCACCAGCCGGAAGAGCAAGTCTGCACCTGTAGGAATCACTTCCAAAGTCTCTGTTTTAACTCAGGTCAAGTCTTTCTTGTAAGAGAAAAATCAGACTTTTGTCTGGCTACAGCTTTTTACATTTGAGGTGGCAAAGCCCTGCCTTGCTTCACTTTGCACTTGGTAAAGAGCAAGTTCAATTAGAGGAGGTAGTTTTGGCAAGCAGGGACAATGCTCCAATTTTTTGCATTAGGAAAGCTATAGTTTAGGTATACTTCTGAAAAATAAACTATTGGTAAAAAAAGATAATTCACTATTTGAACTTGAACATATTCAAGCCTCCTTTATCAATGTGAAGATACCCTGAGTCATGTGCATAGTTATTTAGTATCATTATTTTTATGAATGCTTATTGATTATATTAAAGTTAATACATATTACATGTAGAAAAATCAAAGGAAATGAAAGGAAAAATTGACATGAAAGTATTCTACAACACCAGCATACTGTTAAGTTAACCATCAGGATCAATCTCAAAAACTATCCCCAAGCTCAGGCCTATAAACGACTTACACTACAAAAAAAGCTCCTCAGTGCTGGAAGTCATACAGTTATGGCCAAAAGCTCTGTTAATAACAGGCTGTTAAAATATACTTAAATGACTGACTGGTCCCTGTCCCAGATCATCTCCCAGTTGTATCACCTTTACTTTCATTTGTACCCATAAGTGCCCCAGGTTTGTGAAATGGAAGTTCATTGTTCAGTTTTTGCCCCTGAATTATTTGCTTTTCATTTGTATAGTACATAACAGAACCAGGAGAAAGAGACCAGGCAGATTCCTAGAAGGACTTGCAGGCATATATGACAAAGAGACTTTCAGAGGAAATACTGATGGCAAAGGGCTCCTCAGGCTGGGCCTTCTCAAACATTTTGGGGCTGCTTGCAGCTGTAAAGAACTGGACCCCAAGCCATTACTTCAGCCACTTCATTTCTGGGGTGTTTGTGAGGAGAGTTACCCTCAAATCAGACCCCCAGTTTCACTGAAAGTCAGCAGATCTTAAATTCTTCTTGGGCATTTAGCTTCGTGGGCCTTTTTGAATGTTCACTAATGTTTATTTTTATTTTCAAATTCCTCTGAAGTGGAACAAAAGGACCTTTGAAAATCAATGCCTTGTGATTAGACTCTGTGGACAGGTACACTTTGCTCATCAGGCTAAATAAATTCAGTAATTTGATTCAGCCCTTGAGTTTCAGGTCTCCACATGTACTACACTCTGCTAACCTCTCTGTGATTTTTCACAGCTTTTATGAACAAAGAAATATAAACTTCATCCACATCTGCTCTGATACTGTTTGAGTTCCTGATATAACGGATGCATATCAGTAATAGCAAAAATAGCTGATCTGTAAAAGCCCACGCTCTGTGACAGTTTGTACAATAATTTTTTTACCCTCAAACTCCATCACTTCAGAATCCCTTCCTCTCCCATCTGTCCTAAACAAGTGGGAGAGGCTTTTTGCTAGAAAATGTACTTTTTTAAGTACCTCTCTGGAGGAGAGCATAACAACTCTGCCTTAAGAAAAATGCTGTTAGTCCTTCCCATGTGTCAGAATGGAAGCTGCTACTAATTATAACTAAGATCCTGTCAGTTGTCTGAATTCACTGGCAATTCTCATAAGATCCTGAAGAAAGTGAGTAAACACATTAACAGGAATGTGCCAGCAGCAAGTCACCATAATTCCCTTCCCAGCTCTCTAAAACTTACTGCGGGCTCACAGCAGCAGCAGCAGCAGCAGCAGCTCTGTGCCGCAGCCCACGGAACACCTGGGGCCAGTGCAGGCAGCCTGACCCAGGCCAGCAGCTTCTCCAAACAGGCATATCCAAGCAGGAGAGCAATACAATAACTGACAATCTTCTTGACAGGTCTGGAATATACTGGAGATTTGGACAACAGTGGGGAAAATCTGTCACTCAGGCTCTTTTACCTGAGGAGCTAAGGGGGAAGAAAACCCCTTAAGTAAAAAAGGGTGTGCATTAAAATGCGGCACCAGCCTCCCTGGCAGTTTGGGCATACTGGGTTATGCCATATTCTTTGTTGAATCCAAAAGAACAGAAATCTTTCTGCTGAAACACCAGATGCTTTAATATTTCCATAGAGCCAAGTCTTCCCCAGGGACCATTCCTGCAACCCTGGGCACACAGGACACATGCACAAACCAGAAAGGACTGGTTCTCGTTAAATAATAACCACCTTTGCTACTGGGACCCCCTTGTGCCTCTCTGGAATGTAAATAGCCCTTCACAGGAGCAACTATAAAACACACCCATCTGAAGATTCCTGCACTTGCTAAAGGAGCACAAAAGCAGCTTAGGGAAAACAAGAATCTGATCCAATTCTCAGTAAGAGAGCAGGTTAAGTATCCTCCTTCCTCAGGGCTTTTTATTATTATTCATAAGTAACAATCAATAGGTGCAGTAGCTGATTTCTTTTTTCCAAAATACACAGCAATCCCTTTTTGGAGAGGGTTTGAAATTGGGGATTTTTCAAGCCAAATGTGACCATGGAACCACTCTGCTGGGTGATAGAGCACAGCAGCTCCCTTACCCTTTCTGGGGTTTGATACAATTCACATTCCTGCACAGAGGGCAAGAGAAGAGGAGGAGAGGGAGAAGAATAGAAAAGATTACCAGACATTGAAGAATGAAGTACATTCAGTAAAAGCTTAATGAGATAATCCCATGGTAACCGTCAGGTTTTGGCTTTTGTGCACAGCTATCTGCAGAAATGCTACCAGCACACGGCTTGTTTGCTGCTGACACTTTCTGTTAAAGAGGGAAAAACCAGTGAGGAGGTCTGGATTACCCACAGGCTTGGCAATAGGACCAAAATCTAGGGGCATGGTGTGTACATGGTACTTTGGTGGCCTGGAGAAGATGGTTTCAAGGTATCTGGCACTATGTACTGCAGCTGTAGCATGGTATGGGGAGTTAAATTTTAAGATAGGGAGCCTAAACTGATTTTCCAAAAATAGGGCTTTTTTTCTTTCTCAAAGAAGACCTGACAGCTTTTGCAGAGTCAAAATTTAAATAAGCAACTTCAGAATCCTTCAACATTTTTTTACAGCATTTATAGTAGTTTTTTTTCCCCAAGTAGCAGGTACCATTTAATATCAGGTACCAAGTCATTTAATAGCTGTCTGAATGAAAATTCCAGAGTCTTTTCTGTTTTATTTCTCATCTTGAACAGCCTAACTTCATTTTAACTTCCATCCAGATTAGTGTCAGGCTTTGGTCTTAACTGTTCTGAATGTAATGAAAATCAACAGTGTTGCATGGGAACAAATTACTCACCCATACAATGACAGACTCAGAACAAAGGTCCTCTTCCTATTTCTCTTGGCTGTGACAGCTGACAGTGCTGTCCTACTGCACTGACATCTGGAACGAGTGATCAGATTAGCCTGAAAGAAGTGTAACAGGATTTCGAATTAATGAAAACTTAAGAAACCTTCCTTTAGTAGGAACGCAGGCTTGGCACATGCTGATAGTGACCAAGAAGCATTACTTAAGGGTTACTCACAATTCTTCTCTTCAAAAAGTAGTGCTACAGATATGTAATGCCTGGCATTGCTGCAATACTACTGCATTCACACGAGGTCTGCAGGTGCCAGCCCTGACATTGCTGTAGGTGAACTCCAGCGGCACATATTGGTTGGGGACTTGGAGAGTCTTAGTGCAGCACATGGGGCTTTGGGGCATTCTCTCCCTGAGGAATTTGCAGTCTTCACACATCCATGATGGGTTTGCAGGTCTGAGTCACACCAGTGAGTCATGCTGTCAGCTGGTAATCAGGTGTTGCGGTCAGCACAGCACTCAGCTTCCAGGCCGTCCATGCCTGTCCCCACTGCCTGATCCCTGTGTCTGGCTGAGAGCAGGGGCTATTTCCAGCCACCAGCTTGGTAGCCCTTGTTGCCTGTTTTGATTGGTCAGCAGAGAATTGTCCTTGCTACAAGCAGCATCTTCCAGGAACCTTTCAAAACCTGAAGAGAAAAATGGTTAATATTTATGAGGCCAGCCTGAAATAGCTTCTGAAATGGAAGAAAACTTCACGAGGAGACATTTTCCTTCCTTAAATTGACAGAAAAAAAGTCAGGGAACTACTTATTGGCTTTGAAACTCAGTACAAAGAAATGAAATGGTAGCACACCTTAAAACTGCTTCATGTTTTAAGGCTGAGTCTGGGCTGTGTTGTTTGGTTTGCTCAGCTGGCAAAGCTGACATGACAGTTTCACACTCATCAGAATCAGGGCCTAATTCCTCAGGCAGATCACCTCTCTTGGGTGTTGTCTTTCCAAATAAGACTGTAAGCTGATGTAAAAAAATCTGCTATTGTGTCTTTTTATTTGCAAAGGATCCCTTGGACTGGACGTGAATCATTCTTTCATCCCATCATTTGCAATTTTGGTACTTAATCTAAAATAGTGATAGCAGCCCTGCAGTTTCTTGTTAGTGAAAGGCTGTTTGTCACAATGTTGGCCTCTGATATGTAAAGGCATTTCAGAAACCAAATGAGAAACAGCCCTGGGCAACCTGCTCAGTGTCCCTGCTCAGGCATACGTCGGAGTAGCCCATCTCCAGAGGTGCCTTCCTACCTCAGCCATTGTCTAACTAACTCAGGCAAATGTGGCTTCTTGCTGAGCTGCAGCAGCCATCCTTGTCAGCCAGTGAACAGAACTTTTCACATAAGGCAAGCATGGCCCTTCTTACAAACTCAGCGTCTCTATACTTCTCTGTTACATAAGATTAAGCATACAAAATTGAAAAAACATGCTGTTCCAGAATCACAGCTTATAGAATACTTAAATCAGCATGCAGCTCAGTACCTGCCTTGAATGCATAAATGGTGATAGGAAACAATTCAAGATGTAGGACGGTATGTCTGGAATAGAGAGTACCCCAAATGCTGCCTGTGAGAGTTGGAGGACCTTATCACAGTGAATCTCAAGATGTTGAGCTCTGTAGGATGAATTCTCCTAGACACCCTGAGGAGGTGGTTGGTGCTGTTCTACTTCTTTCTTATGAAGGGTACCACAAGACCTTAGACAGGAAGGCAAGGACTAGGAACAAGATGTATGCATGGCAGAGGAAGAGCCTTAAAGAGTGAGGGAGCTTTACATCAGGTGGAGACACAGGTGAGAATATTTCATATCAAGAAAAATCCTGGTCAGTTTTTACAAGATCAAACCACAAGTTAGTTTCCCCACTTCTTACCCAGATGCAGGTGGACACAGATTCCACTTGGGTCTGTGTAACAATGCAGTTCACTCCTTCTATGGGGAATCCAAGCCAGACATGGGACATGCATTCAGGAAGTTTGCTGTGTAGAGTAAATGTCTCATGTTGTGAGTGAATGCATCTTTGGGGGTCTCTGACCAGAAGCTCTGTATGCATGTTTCCACAGGGAAGATGAAGCTCAAGGAAACCCCAGGATTTGAATCGGGATAAGGATGCTAGGAATTAATATGGTTAAGGCAAGGGGGGAGATGCCTCAGCAGATGCTGTAAAAGTCCTCTAATTTTTAAGTCTGGATTTTTCCCACACCGGTATCATGGTCTGTTCTGCACATTCTTATATATAGTCACTAGCTTAAACAAGGCTGTGAGCTGGGTTGCTTGTTTTCTCCCAGAGACAGATGGCTTGATGGGAATCACCTTCCACACATATCAGAGCCTATGTGGTCAACACTCACCATACTCATAGAGACACAAGTGGGTCTTAAGCATCTGTGATTTCACACAGGGAGGAGCCCCTCTTTTGGTTCAAAAACACCCAGCCCATGGTGTTCAGTTATCTCACTGGAGTGGCACTGCTTCTTATAATCCTCTTTTGGAAGGAATTTTGTATACTGGCACTTTTATCACCAGTAGTATTCCTACTTTTTTCCCTCTGTTCACTCAGCTGTTTTATTTCACCCTGGTGTGAGGTTTTGAGAAGGAAAACACAGGCTTTTCACAGGGGTTACAGCCTTGCACTTTCTGCTTGCCTGTGAAGATGAAATGTTTGACTCCAGAAGTGTGTTTTAGCAGCTTAATAAAACAAAAGAGGTAGCACTCTTGACCACCTTGAACAGTATCAGAATCTGCTGGCAGAGTTGTGTGCCCTTCAGCCAGCCCCAGGGAGGGTGAGCAGAGCCAGTGGCTGCCTCTGCCCTTCTTGGTCTGTGTGTGTCTGCATGTAAACCAAACACTAATGCTTGGAAATTTTTCAAATATACCCTGTGGTTCATTGTGTGAAGTGAGGTTGTTATTGCTGCTTTAGCTCATTAACATCGCCTTTGTGTCACCCAGTCCAGAGATCATCAGTATATTGTCCATTGGAGCTGCCTCGAACATATTTTTGTCATAATAATCAGGCTAAGGATATCCTCTAAATCAGTTATCCATTGCTCCAGGGCTGTCTAAAGTACATCATCTGTTAGTATAAGAGCCTCTGCTTCTGCCTCTAGCAGTTTTCATAATGGAAGTATCTATTAATTCACTAATGCAGATCAACTTATTCAAATGTTTCAGATGCTGTTATACACATATTATTGCCATATGAAAAAGAAATCTACAAATCATCAGCAGTCCTAACCATGTCTTGTCTTTCATGCACATTTGAAACTGGTGAAGTATGTCTGATCCTCAGACTTTCCATAACATTGTCTGATCCGTAAATCATTGCCGATGCCTGGAAGGACCTTTCTTCATTGTCACTACTTTCTTTACATTCATTTTCAAGCTTAACTTTGTTTTTTCACACTCCTGAGGTCCTGATAGGACAGGAGAACTTGGTTTTGGACAAGTCATCCTGACCTATTCCTTTAAAAGATTCATCATATTAGTGCTCTCTATTTTTCTTTAGTATTTCTGCAGCTTTTTTTTTTTTCAGACATCAGCTCATGTTGCTACAGGAATTTCTCTTCTGGGCTTGTGCTTCACTTTGAAGTCATGCCTTTGTAGGTTTATGATCATGTGCGAAGCCTAGATGGTTCAGAAGCTTAAGATTTGTCAAAAATATCCCCTAAGGTTTGTAATCTATTTCAGCTATACTGCACAGTATGTACTGACATCCAGTGACAATGGTAAATTCTTTTCTATTTGAGTATAATTTTCCTGTGATAGTTCTATGCTCTCAATCCTTATGCCCCCAAAGTGTCTCCTGTAAAATACTGTTTTGTCCATTATTTACGGCTTATCTACCTTTTCAGTGTTGTGACCTGAATTTCTACATACCCTGGAACATACCCTGGAACACATCCAGTGAGTTTGTTGCTGCCATTTTTTGTAGTTTAAAAATGATGCAGCCTCTGTGTCCTCAAAGTTCTCATCAAATTTTCCCAATAAGATATGCTTTCTATTTTGGACTTCATAATGAGGATTTGTATAAATCTGTTAATGGGTAAACCACCATGTTTAAAATGGATTCTAATTTTCAAGCAAGAAGTTAGAGATTTGAGAATGCTTTATTGTCTTCATGTTGTTTGAACAGGTCCAGAAGTATTTTTTCCTAAGTTTGGCCAAAGTAACTCACACAACACCTACTTTTATTCTGCTGTGATTCAGTTTTAGATGGCACTCCATCTTATGAGTTGGGCCATTAGGTTTTTGTTGAGTGTCTCTATATACTAGGTCATCAACAGCAAGGACTTCTATTCCACTTAATATTTCACTGTACGTTTTCTGAACTTGTGAGCATAGGAGAAGGCATATTCTGGGAGAGTTGTCTTCCAGGCAGACAAAAGTGTGTGCTTCAATTCCTTCTTCTTCAGATTGTCCAATCTGACATGGTGCACCAATGCAGACTTTAACTGCTGAAGTGGGCATGTAAGTGTTGCCCTTTAGGCTGGTTAGACTGTAGCTGGGCTGTAGGGAAGAAGAAAGGAGAAGTGAGGCGTTTGCCCCAAGGATGAGGCGTATGTATATATGTATAATCACATAATCTAGCAGAAAAAGGGACAAGTCTGAGGGCTGCACAGTAGCTTAGGCTCAGCAGAGACCCTCAGTTCTGATATTTGATTTTGGTAGCTACAGAAGGCTCATATTCCCTTATCTCACCCCCATGTTGGATATCCCAGCTGCTGAGGTTCCCCCTTTTTCACTTATGCTCAGCCATATGCTGCTGCTGTCCCCTGTCACACTGCATTTAAAAGTATTTAAATCCCTGGAGTCGGGGAGGCATCAGGCATCCCTTAAACACACCAAGAAAATGTTCCTCAATCTTTTCTGCTGGAAGGCAAATTCTCAGGCATCCCATAGACTATAACATTGTTATCATTCCTCCTGAAGCTAAGACAAATATTCTTAGAAATGGCTCTGTTGTCACAGCTATCACACAGATATCAAGATTTGTCCAGATGCTTACATCTAAACCTGCCTTCCCCAGTAGGCCTTTATGACATTATCAGCCTTGCTGACAAAAGCTATATGGATGTTGTGGCTTATATTCAACATTCTGAGTTTTTCTGCCCATTCTGGCAGGGCAGCTCAGGTAACAATCATGAGGCTTACATACATTTCCACATACTGCATTGCAGCAAAAGTGAAAGTGGCTGCACTGTTGCTAAATCTTCCACCCCCTCCTGCAAGGACCTGAACTGTGTTTTTCTCTCTGCCTATTCCATACAGAAGCCTTTGCTCCTGCTATATTCATTAATATCCTTATCCAACACCAGGCACTACATGCTTCCTGTGATTGTGCTCTGCTACATGCTTTCCTTCAACTGCTTTTTGTACCTTGCTCTTGCTTCCATGTTTCTTTTTTTTTTCTTTTAATTTATTTCTGCCTATATGGCTTTCCATCACATACATATCATGAATTATTCTTTTGACCCAGAAAGTAATTTTTGGCTCCTTTCCTGTCTTTGTTCACCCTTATTGGTCCTCCCCTGTCTGAAATCCCTCTCATTTTTCTCTTAAGAGGTTTCATCTGACTACTGCAGCTGCTGTCGTTTTGTTCCTTCTATTTATATTTCTCGATTTAAATTCATCTGATGCCCAAGAACCATTTATTTTACATATCTCTTTGTGTCTGTCTCTAAAATTGTTCTATTAAGTCCCTTTGCATCACTTTCAGATTGTTTCCTATTTCCTATAGAAAATATCACCTTGCCTGTGTCTGAGTAACATTTTGTCTCTTTTCCCAAGTTCAATTCTGCTCATCTTGATTAACTCTAATTAGACTTTTCTCTAAGTAGCACCTTTCTACTTTCTTCCATACTAAACTTCAAGCTTTGCATGGACAGCTGCAAACTTAGCATCAAGTAATTTATTTTCTTCTACCAAATCCTGAAATACTTTTGTCCTAATCCTGAAGGACTAGTCATGCATCACTAATTAGTTTCTTCTTCCTGTTTTAGGGAAAAGAATTCTCCTTGGCTGTACTGCTTTCCATTTGTGCCAAGTTTAGTGTTTGCACTCTTTCAAAACATTCCTGTAAGGAAGCAGTATGGTTTGAATTGGCGAATTATGAAGAAATAAAAACAACCTACTTGTGTGCACATTTCCAAAAGAACACAATTTAGTGAAAAGAAGATGTAGTTTAAGCAGCATTAAGCAAGTCAATTCTCTTTTAACAGGACTCTTGGCTCCTTAAAAATTTCAATTCTTAAAATAGGTGTAAATGCAGCTCAAACTTAAAAACAGTTGTCGCCAGTAAACTTATCACAGCTACACTGACAATCTATCACTAGTTCAAACAGTGATTAAGGAGCAGCTTTTTTCCCAGAGAGATGGATGAGACAAATTCCAAATCCTCTCAATGTAGCTTATTTAGGAAACATGAAAATGTGAGCTGAGCAACTTCATTTTGGAGTATATGATGCTTGCTGTTAAGATGATGTAATGGCAGGAAAATAGCTTAGATTTCCCTGTAGCTGTAGCAGTGCAGTCTGTACAGCTGATTTCCAGGTTGTCAATTTTAATGAAGTTGAAAACATGCTGACAATTCAGCAATGTTTTCTTTTCAGCTGTGCAAATGCTGTGGCAACAGATTACAGCAGGATTGTAAGTACTTAACATGAGAATTACAAAAGAAAATAATAATTGGGATGAGAGATGAAAAGAGAAAAAACATGGAAATAAATTAATGTAATGAAAAAATAACTTTCATTACTCTAAGATTTATAAGTACAATAGCAGAAAAAGTACCCATGATGTATTCCCCTCAGTGTTTTATGTTATCTATCTTTCTGCATTTTTTCATTAGGAAATAAAAAGAAGCAAACAAATGGACTTCTGCTAATTGTAACTGTTAAACAGAATGACATACTAAACATTTCACTGAATGCATTTTGGATAAATGTCATTATTCTGAGTTCCAGCATAGCCCATAATATGCTAATTTTGTGGGAATCATGTATGCCTTGGATATCTACATGTCTGTCTTGAGGTCAGAAATTATCATCATCCAAGCACAAACCTCAGCACTGATTTGCAGTAGAAATTTTAAAGCAAAATTTAGTTGAATCTGTTTCTGCTTTCATGGTGGTATTTTCATCTCAGAAGGCTGAATAAAGAAGTTCAGTTCAGGATTCAAATAATAACATCTACGCACAAAGATTTTGGAAATAGCTGCAGAAATTGAGTGAATGTGTGTTTGTCTGTTTGTGCATGTGTATGTATGTTGTGGGAGAGAGTTAATTCATGAAAGTATTGCAGATGACCTGCCTATGAAGAGTACAGCTCATGCCTCACCTCAACGCTGTCCAATACCATTCAAGTGTGCATATCTTTTGAAGGTTGGCAAAATGAAAAAACTTATCCTGAGCATGGATATAGATCCAGTGTCTCTCTTCTAGCTCCTGGAATAATAAGTAAAGTAGATTTTGTCTATAGGAAATCTTAGGATATCTACACCAGTTTATCCACCCCTGCTTTCTTGGTCCCTTGATGATGCCACTGACCAGGTAGCAGGGACAGATACTTTCTCTAAGACCTTCCTAGACTAGTTCTACCATTGCACATCTGATTTGAAGACAGAAAGCATTCTTGGAAGCAGCTGAGTAGTTCTACAAAGAATATGTGGCATTATTTTCCACATGCAGAAGACATCTTCCATTCCAATTGGCAAAATAAATGGCCTACAAAAAATTAGTTTTGCCTTTTGTGTAAACTGCTCAAAAGAGCTGCCACTCTGTGCCTAAGCAGTTTCTATAAGGACCCAAAAAATCAGAGAAGCTGTCCAGCCACGTATGCATTACATTAGCAGGTTTAATCAGGTTCTAAATCAACAGTACAATGGCAAGTACAGGAGAATTCTCCATTCATTTCTAGGCAGTTACAGTGTAATGAATAATGAAGAAACAGGTTGTACATATTTCAAAATATTCCAGATGTCTATCAGTGTCATCAAAGTGGAATTCAAACAATTTTTAAAAATTCAAACCTATTTTAAAAAATAGGGAAATGTCATACAGAAAATGTTTTCTAAGATGAAAAGAATGGTCAGTTTGGAACATAAGTGCAAGAAGAATGCAATACAGGAAGCTCTTGATAAATGGTGTTTATATGAATGTTAACAGAGCTTGCTATGCTGCATTTCCCATTTTCCGTTTTAAGAATGCTTAATTGTAAAGTATATTTACAGCAGAAAGCTAAATATTCTCTTTCCATCCAAGCAAGCTACCAGGCAAGTCACCATGCAAGGAGAGTTTAAATTCTGGCGTGCGGTCATTTGCCATGAATCATACACAGCCATACTATCTGACACCCTCTAAACAAGTATTTTAAAAACAACATCAGCAGTAAATACATTTAATTCCCAGAAGACCCACTACAATTACTCTGCTTAGTGTCAAGGAGTTTGATTTGGAAAGGAAACAGTTGGTACTTATCTGTAAATCTGTTTAGCGGGAGAAGGCAGGCCGCCATTTCAAGACTTGCTCAATGGCTCGGTATCAGATTTATTTAACCACTTGGGATATTGTGGCAGGGAGATGAGAGCTTTCTTGGGCTTTTCTGAATCATCCATCCACATGGCAAGCACAGGTGAATGCAGGACATGTTGGCTCAATGCCACCACACCATCAGCCTCTGGAGGAGCAGCTCCCATAATCTCTGCTCTCCCATAATCTCTGCTCTCCCATAATCTCTGCAGCAGCCCATGGTCCGGAGCTCAGCTCCAGTGAGGAACATCTACAGCCTCCATTGTGCCCAGTGTCACCTCACAACCATCCTTAATCATCCAGTCTCCCCTCTTCCCTTGGTGAAAGGGAAGATACTTTGGGCAATAGTACAGAGGCAAATTCAGACTTAGTCTGCTGGATTTACAGTGCAAAGCCACATTTACTCTGTGCATCTGAAAGTTACAATACAATGGGAGGAAAATAATTGTTCTTTTACGAGTAATCTAAGAGCCTGCCTCCAAAAGCATCATGTTCTGATGTTCTGAAATTAGTACCTCCTGATACTCTGCTCTTTCACACATTTTCAAGCAATGGCTCCTCACTATTTTATACAAGATTATTCTACAGTTTATAGAGCCTTTGGAGAACTTAGTTTTTAAAGGGCTTAGACATGCCGCAGCAGGAAAGAGCTGCCATGTCATGTTGCAGCTCAGGTTAAGTAACACAAATCAGTCAGGTCTCTGACCAAGCAGACCTCTGTCATACTCCTTGGCTCTGCATGAATTCTGAATTTTTAGTGCATTTTGAAGGTATTCACAAACAAACTCTGTCCATACTGCAAACTGAACAAAAATTACATAGTTGTGATTTACTTGTACTTCTGCCTTCACATGAAAATTTCTGAATTTGTTTGAAATAAACTGGCCAGTGTGAAGAGTTCATAGCTCTACTTGATTCCTGTCAAGTAGATAGGCGGAGTTTGGGTGGGAGACATTTCTAGACAGACAGCTGAGTAGGCTTGAAAAGAACTTGAGGGAGTGGCTAACACGGCCCTTCAATTTGGCCTCTGCAGTGAAGACAGACACTAAAACCAGGTTTCATCATTGCTCAGAGAGCACTGATCAACTCCCTGGGTGCCTGAGACACTAGACATTATGTAGTGCCTGAAAGATACAGCTGGAGACTCTGGTAGATCTCTGTATCTGAACACTGTATTGTGATAAGCACAAGAGTGGTAAGTGCTCGCTGCAAAACACATTATGTAAGTTTTTTATATTTCCATAGTTTGTGCATTTATTTCAGTAAAATACTATTGAGGACATTGTTCCCCAGTGACAATTTGATTCCTCACAGCAATAGCATGACAAGATGCTTACAGAAGCCCTCAGATCAGGACAGCTTTGCTGTCTGCCATCATCCATTGTTCTCTTTCAGCTGTAGCGTTTCTACATTTGTCTGTTCCACTGAACATGCTTTTTTAATTGCACCCAGCCACTTCCTCAGTGTCTTATTCTGAATTCTATTCTGTTGTTTGCCTAACCTGATCCAACAAAGGATATTAGAAAAAAGAAAAAGAAAAAGCCTAAACAAATGTACATACTCCCCATGGGTATCTCCTTTATTTTTCTGAGATTTGAGGTCAGGTTTTTATTATTGTTTGTCGTTTTCCTTTGTCTTCCTAGGTATTTACATTTATTCCCAGTACCTACGTATCTCAACAGTATTTATATTATCAGTGTTACCCATTGCTGCATGGAAGATAAAAAATCCCCTGGTGCTTCAACTTGTGGAGCACAAAAGTTGTTTTCCAGCCCCAATCAACACTTCAAGCTGTGTATCAACCTCATGTTTTAGAGACTCTCTTCCAGTCCTGAGTTTCAGCCAAGAGACAATTACAACCTTCGCTTCTCACTTGAGATTATTCACTAAGTTGTTAAATTATATCAGTCTGCAGAATCACCAGGAGCCTTTGGGTCTGAATGAGGTACATCCATATTTACTATCACCCTTTGATTATGGCATTGCAGTCAGCTTTCAGTCTGCATGACAAGTTTCCCTTTCCAACTCAATTTGAATTAATTTTGAGATTACAATTTTGTGCGACACTGTAATTAAAGGTGTGAGTGCAATCCAAACACAGACATCTACAGATTTTCCTTCGCTCACAAATGTCGCAATTCTATTTTTAAAAGCAGTTAATGACTGTGGCAGAGTGTATTCCTTCCAAACTAAGGTTACTTGCAGCTTATCTCCTTTTTATAAAAGAAGAAGGGAGGAGCCAGACCCAGCAAGTATAAGCAAAAGACATTAAGAGTGCCCTGCAAAATAGACTAATCAGCCCTTTGTACCTTGTGTATTGTGCACAAATAGAAGGATCTGCTCCTGTTGGTCTTCTTGTACCTTCTTTGGGGGTTTTGATATATTTTATCTTGACTCCATCAAAGAATCTTAAGCCTGGTCCCTAACATTTTTTTTACAAGAGCTAAAAGTATCTTATCAGCTCTCCCCTTGCTTTTCTCTAACAATCACACAGTTACAAAGGGAATGAGACATGCAGCAGAGGGATTAACTACTTTGACCTGAGGGGAAAAGCTGTAGCATTACAGGTGAGATTGTAATACCTGTCTCTTCCCAAAGAGATATCATGTCTGCTCACCTTCCTGATTGTATGTGATAGCTTCACATTATTCACGGGATCAGTAATTCCTGGGATTCTCCCACTGTCACCTTTTCCTTTCCCCATCTCATTCTTCATAAGGTATATTCCCATATACACTCTTAAACTAGAAAATGTATCCTGTCAATAGCCTCAATCAAGGTGTCTTTTTCAGCTCAGAATAGTGCTAAAGAGCTTGATCTGAAATTATGGTTATAAACAAAATCAAGGCAAATCATGATTGGATCAGAGTTTTCACTGAGAAAATTGACATTGCAGGCCATATTTATAATTTTAATTAAAGAATCTTAATGCCTGCTATTACTGAGGCTCTTTGTCAGATCTGCCAGCTTCTTGTTATAGCATTCATTCTTTATAACTAAGAAAATTTTGAAAGAGTGGTAGAATCTGCGAAAATGTGATCTTAAGACATAAAAAGTGCATAGCACAGTACAGAAACAGACTACTTGCTGATCAAAAATGCCATAAACAGCCGTGGTTCTTGCTAACTGCTGAGTGCCACCTACTGCCGAGAGAGTAGAAGCTGAAGGCATTTCTTGCAAAATGTACACTTGCAATGACCTTCAGCTGGCCAGCACAGGAGAGAGAAACCACTGAAGAGCCTCTGTGGTACTTCTGCTGAGCTTGGGCTTTATGTCTGTCCCTCTTCCTGGACTCTGAAGATTTCTTGGGAGCTGCAAGAGGCAGGAACTGTCCTTGTGCTCAGTGTATGCCTTTGTTTAGGCTCATTCTCCATTCGATTCCTGGTAGCAGTTCTCCCTATACTCAATGTCAATAGGGAACGGAGGGGGTCCCCAGAATCCATGTCAGATGGCAGGAGGCTTTCCTCACCACACACTGGAAACACCTGTAGCCATTTAGCTATGCCTAATTTGTCACCCAGTATTCTCATAGCCAGAAAAGCCACTTACAGGTATGAATCAGTTCCTGAAAACAGGAAACCTATTTAAACCTCTGCATGTGAGCTGGCTTTCAGTGGAATTTAAGGGTTCAGTACTTTTGTTGAAATGCTCAAGCACAAGAGCCAAGGAATACAACCAGCAATGTCCCACTGGCCTCCAGTTTTTCTTCCAGAAGGGCATGGGCCTCTGCAGCTATGTCATGGTTGCCAAACCATTGAGGGCATCTCAAGTGACATTAGATTCCCGTGATCAGACAGCTGAATCAAGGCACACACAATATCATGCATGGAGATTTTGGCAGACTTTTATCCCCAAAAAAGACACCTTTGTTCTGTTCAATGACACGCAAAATAACTCTAACAACAGTGAAAGTCTAGGCACCAAGCTCATATGGCCTCCTTCAGGAGCTGAGCCTTAGCTCACATGTCTGAATACCATCCAGTCACTCAATGTGATGCCACCTGTTCAACACTTCCATTTAATTCTTTCCTTGACACTTCAATGTGATTGCTGACCTGTCTCTGATCAGAAACAATGAAAACCTCCATGAAATTGTTAAAGCTTCCCATCTGAAAGGTTTTATTTACCTAGTAACAAGAAAGAAAAGAAAAGGTTTGCAAAAATAGACATAAAGACTGTGGGATTTCTGGTTTACATTTGTAAAAATCTGTCTCCATCATGTTGCAGGACCAGTTTACTGTTGCTGGAGGTAGTCATTGGCATCAGAAAGCTATAGACAGGTAAGCAGTCGTGGTTTGATCTAAGTGAAGAGATCGAGGAACTGGTCTGGGTTTTAAATTATAAATTTCAGAGCAAAGAGACAGTTTTGCCATTATTTAAAGCAGCATTCAGGGACTCAATGCTCTGGAAAGTGTAAGTTGTAAACTGGGAGTGAATGTGCATAACTCTGTTGCTCTAATGTCTGTGCTTTTGTGCATAACTTTTCTTTCTGAAGCAAATCTATTGCTCCCAGAGTGTTGTAGGCATGTCAAATAAGTTAGACCTCTCAGGTAACCACAGAGGCACAGGAGGCAGCAGTTCAGGGCAGGATCTGAGACAGCAGTGCAAGTCTCCTGTGAGAGAAAGATAGTGATAGACATTGAACAGGGAATGCAGTCTGAGAGACCAAGATCAGAAGAACAGCTTAACCTTCCCACTGCAGTACCTAAATCCATGTAGAAAATCAGCATGGAGGCAGGAGAAACAAGGCAAGGGCACAGTCAGCTAAAACTCTGCAACAGCTAAACCAAGCATCCTCAGAGCAGGAACAGCGTAGCAGATGAGCTCTCCTCGTCCTTCAATAACCCAAGTGATAAAAAAAGACCTGGTCAGATTGTGTTGCTGCCAAAACATGCTGTGTCTGAACCTTTTCTCTCACATATTTAGACCTTTTCTACTAATTGAAAATTGTAATCTATTCATGGCTACCTTATTCCCACACAACCTGATTGTGTGCAGCGATAAAATACAACCAATACTTCTTTTCTGAGCTTTTAACCCTGCTCCTGTCTTTGAATCACATTAGAAACTCTCAGCAGGTATGAGAGTCCCGTTGAGACAGACACCCCACTGGGACCATACATAACAAAATCCTGTCTCCAAGGTATAGTGACGTGCTGCACACATTGTATATTTTCTCAGGCCAGGGTCAAAACGAGCAGTTGCCAAAGCAGAATTAATCTTGTTAATGAGGCTTTCATTCTAGGAAAATTTTCCTCATTTCTCCCTTCCCATATAATAGCTACTTTTGTGTAATGATCGGAGTAGGGTAAAATATTGTTAGTGATTCAGAAAAACAAAGTAATAAAAGGACTTGAGTAGCTTGGAGGGTAGAGAATACATTGGACTTTGAAAAATACTTAATGCATCCATAAATTAGCTAAGAGAATGTGTAGAGTCTTGTGGACTCTCATAAGGAGCACTAAGAAGAAGAGAGTAATGACTCATAAGAAAATAAAAAACAAGAAGGATAAAAATACATATCTGGTCTACCCTTCCCTCTCATCCCAATCTCATAAATATCAGGAGGCGGTACTAGAATTTTTACCCTCCACAAAAACCCTGCAGTACTTATTTGGCAAATGAAATAGTCTTTAAGATGTTCCTAGTGCTACATTTCATTGTTATGCACTTATTTGAATATGATGATTTTTAATTAATTCCATTAAATTAAAAAAATGTATCATGTATAAAAATATAATTTTCTTATATACCTGAATTAGTAGTTAAAATGGTTAGAAACATTAAAATTATACTGCAATTTTTGAGTTTACAATGGTTTTTCTCCCAATAAGGGATATTTAAAAGCAATATTTGAACAACTCCAGCCTCCCAAAGTCCTGTGCCTTCACTAAAACTGAAATTTGTCTCCTATCTACTTTTTCTTCAGTTACAGCATACAAAATTAGAAGAGAATATTGGGGAAAGAGGGGAAGGAAAGCCATACAAAATATTATAGAAATTGATATTGACAGAGGACTCCCTGAGTTCCTATCCTTCCTCTGAGCCATCTCTATTCATGTCATTCATGCCTGTACGTTACACAGTATGAAGTCAGTGAGCAGCCCTTGGAGCCAAGAAGGGAAAACATAGGGTTATCCCAGCTGTTCAGCTACAAGAGGGCTCTCTTTATTTTCTGATTCTTGTGAAGCACTTTTTATTTCATGGGAAACAGAGTAATTCCAGCAGGAGGTATTTAGATTGTTACCACCATCATGCTACCACTCCACAACCTGGGCCAGATGTTGATAGATGAGATGGGAAATTAAAAACTCCATTTCAGGAAACTCAAGAGTTCATGCGAAGTTTTTGCTTAAAAACTATTCATTTAAATCACATTCTCCAAAACAGTTTTTACTCCAAATACTAACCAGAATATCTCTGAGCTCCAGCCAGGATTCTCAGGGTGCATGGTAGAGAATAGAGCTGGGTCCTGGCAGGGAGCTGTAGGAGGATCCCCTGTCTGGGAGCCTTGTGGCTTGCAGACTGGCCAGCTACTCAGCAAAACTGAGTTTGGGGACACTTCCTCTGTGGCAAGTGGGCAGCAGAAGTGTCAGGTCACCTATCACAGCAACAGCTTCCAGTCATAGCAGCTTGCTCCTGGCTGCCAGCACTGGCTATTAGGATCAAATTAGCTTTCATTTCAACTCAACCA
This sequence comes from Geospiza fortis, assembly GCF_000277835.1. NCBI lineage: Eukaryota > Metazoa > Chordata > Aves > Passeriformes > Thraupidae > Geospiza > Geospiza fortis. The sequence goes on from NW_005054306.1 coordinate 10,100,348, forward strand.
TTGGATTTGACTGTCACCATTGGCATTCGGGACAATGCACGGGTCAGCAGCAGTGATAAACCAGTTACCAGCAACAGGCAGTACATGACAACTTCTTCCTGACCTCTAATCAGGGCTTCCTGAAAGGTCTCTTTGCAGCTTTTCATACAGATCCACACGTGCTAATCATAGAGTCACTGTTGGGATGTCCCACACTCAGGCTTGATGTAGGTTAAGACCTCCCTCATTCAAAGCATGACATTCCCTTTTTTGCAGTCACATGTGATGCTGCAGCCTCAGCAGAATGGCACTGTTCTACTCCAGGAACAGAAAAAAAGAAGGGGAACTGTGACAGCGGGGGCAGACAAGGTGCTGATTCTGGCTGGAGTTCATTTTCTTCATAGTGGCTACTATGGGGCTATGATTTGGACTTGCGCTGGAAACAGTGTTAATAATGCATGATGCTCTATTTACTGCTGAGCAGGGCTTTCCCAGAGACAAGGTCTTTTCTGCTCCTCACCCCATCCCACCAGGAAGGAGGTGGACAAGATGGGAAGGGAGGCAGCCAGGATAGCTGATACCAGCTGACCAAAGGGATATTCCACACCATCTGGAATCATGCTCAGCAAAAAGCTATTGGGAAGGTTGGGCAGCGGATCACTCCCTGGGGACTTGCTGGGCATTAGTTGGTTGCTGGTGAGAAATTGTTTTTGTTTGCACCACTTACCTTTCTTGGGTTTTATTTTACCTTATTTTTCACTATTATTATTTTGCCATCATTTCAGCTAAACTCACAGATTTTCTTCCCCCTTTTACCTTTTCTTTTCCCCCAACTTGCCGTGGGCTGGGACAGGGGAGTGTGTGAGCAGCTGTGTGGTGGCTGAAATTAAACCATGACAGTTCTTTTGGTGCCCAACATAAGGCTCAAAGAGTTTGAGGTAATAGCAGATTACCAGAGTGTATTAGAAAGGATTTCTATCTATTAGTAATTGCAGGTCACAACATTGATTCATATGTTCTCAATATTAGTTTATCAGATTTATGCAATGCAATTTTTTGCCATAGATATTAAAGCTTGGAGTTGGCTTTTTCAGTTTGCTGTGCTCTGTAGTGAGTAGTGATATTTTGACTGGGTGTTTTTTTTTAATTAAAATACTGACCTTGAGTTTAATCTGTTATTTTGGGCCCTGTAATAAAGTCATTAATGTACTTTGGGTACCATCTCCTGGAGACAATTAACAATTATGTTTCTTCCTCTAAGAGGCTTTTGTGAGGGAAATACAGAGTGGCACCTTCCCTACCTTCTTCTGTGGTGGTTTCTCCTTCATTACAACAAATTGCCAGTGTCTTGAACATCATTGGATAGTTAAAATAGTTCAACTGGTATTTCCTGGGAATGTTGCTTTTTTTTTGCTAAGATTAATGAGCAGTTTAGGAGTATGACTCAGGCTCCATGAGAGTATGATCATGGGGTGCACAGCATGTGGAAGAATATGGGCAGGTATCTAGAGAACTTCTCATCCCCAGTGGTCTGGAACTTCACTCCCAAACAATGACAGGATGATGATGAATTGATAGAATTTTGAAAAACAACTGTTGTGGCTATTCCATAGTGGCACAATTGATGACACCGTGCTGGGCCCTGGCCAGGATCTGCAAAACTCTGCTTGATATCTGCATCATCCTCAGGAAGGAGAAAGGACAAACAAACAAACAAACATTATAGCAAGCAGGTGGTAGTGACAATTTGTTTATGGATGTTAAAAATGTCTTTATAACTATCGAGACAGTAATGATGCTTCCAGCTCAGGCGAAGACAGGTCTCAACATAGTATCTGTGATAATTTGTGTGAAAAATTCCTCCAAACTTGGTCAAATTATAAGACCATCACTAACTCACAAGTACAGCAAAGACTATTTTTAACCAAATAATTTGAATATTCTACCTGCAGCTGTTATGTCATATCTTCTTGTGGCTTTTCCCTTCTTACCATATTTTATATGCTATGTCGTCAGAATGGAAAACATTTTTTCCATTTTGGGCTATGGCAACGGAATTATATTTTCTCTGCAGTTTCTCTGCAATCCCTCTGCAAGGATTTTGCGATACATAAGAAAAGATTAAAGACATTATTTCACCTGTGTTTTCCATATACTTTCTTATACATTTGTTCTTCTTCCACTCTTTTGTTTCCTCAGAGTTCAGTGTAAGGGACAGTGCTGTGAAGGGTAGTGGCACCCTTGTTATGAGGAGCCTATGTTACAAAGCTTGGAAGCCTATCTGTCTGTTTTGGGCTGAGTAGTACTGAACAGTGCTAAGCAAAGCTGATGCTACCAAGCTAAGAGTTAGGGTGGGGCTGTAGTAGTAGCAAATATTGTTAGTTCTAACAATTGTTTGCAAGCTGAGACAGCTCCAGACCTGAGAAGGCACATGGCACCAGCTCTGGTGCATGTATCTGTATGTCACACACACATATCGCATAAAAGCAATGGGACTATCAGTAGTGTAGCACATTGGGATGAAATGTACACATAAGAAAAGCTTCATCCAGGAAACAAAAGGCTCCACTAGTTATTGACTAGCCAGGTGTTTTCTATGGTTGTGCTGTTTATTGCACTGCTTGGGTGAAGGAAGCCACAGTGTCCATATGTGACAAAGAGGGCAGAGGTGGCTTTTGAGGAAGAGCCATCAGTACAGTAAATGCAACCATTTCAGTTTCAGGAATGATAGCTTCATTATTAAATCCCTGGTTTAATATCTAGTTCTACTAGGAAAGTTCTGAATAACCTTGGAGTGACACTGAGAAATTAAACCCTGATCTCAGCTATTTTAATGTTGCCACCGCAGCCTAGACATTCAGCTCTTCTCCAAGCAGACTTTCAAAGGTGTTTAGAAGCCCCAGGGTGAATGCTGGCATTTGGTAGACAGCAAATAAGCATAAACAGGTTCTAATAAACTCCTTTTGAAAATTAAGTACTTAGCTTGCTCAGGCATTTCTGAATAACACAGCAGGTGATGATCTATATCTTCCTAAGTATTTTAATAGATGTAGCTACTTCTGCCTCCTTTTTAGCTGCTCTCTTTAATAGTGCTCTCCTAACACACTGAAGTGCAACAACTATAAATTCACTACTAGCTACTAACTGTTCTAACTTGAAATACTCAAGAAACTTTTAAGTCCCTACATAAGTTTGCAAGAAACAAATGTTATAGAGCTGACCAAATTGCTGAATTTCTTGCACTGATGATAAATGCACAGGAGAGGGGGCTGTAGGACTAGACTGATTTTCACTAAAGGAGACTTGCAAAACTGAACACAGTATGATGACTAAAGGATTATAGGAATTATGAGAAAAGAGCTTTAATGTCAGCTTTTTTAAAAATATCTCTAAATAGTTTTGTAGCTAGCCCTATAGCCCTCCAACATCAATGGATGCTCTTAATCTTACCTGTATATTCCAACTGCATAAATATGTCTTACAAAGATTCTTGGCTGCTTTGTGTAACATAAACACCTTCTAGGATTATGAGATCAGAGTGGCATAAGTGTTAGTCCATGCAGAAGAGGAAGCCAGGTGGAAAACAGGCTCCTGGAACTGCTGAGATAGGTCAGCTTGAAAAATGGGAATTGGAGAGCAATTGGGATAATTTCACATTTGTTCAGGAGAAGCATGGAGTTTAGAGATAAAAAAGAAAAATAGATTTCCTGCCTTAATATGTCCTTGTCCCTTTATTGTGTGCACAAGGTCTGTTCCAGGTTGCTTGTCTTCAGACTTTCTACATTTTATTTGCAAGAGGGGTAGCAGTAATGGCTGCATCCCCGAGAAATTATCACTTTTTAAACATTGCCCCCATCTGATTACGGTGGCTCAAACTTTGCACCATGAGATAATTTTCTGAAAGATATTCTAAAAACTGAACCAAAAAGTTTACTTCAGCAGATTCAAACACAAGAATCCACTATGAAGTCTTCCTTGAGTATAAAAAGAAAGTTCCCAACAATGTTTACCTGGAGTACTTATCATGTCTTTAGAGTTTTCCAAAACTGTAACATATGTGCTGATGTTTTGTTTCCCACATGCAGGGTACTTCATGTAGCTCAGGCAGCTTGTTTTCATAAACTGAGCTTTGGGAGCCTATGCCTTCTGCAGTGCACGACTTAGAGACTAATGCAGCTATGGCAGAGCATTTCAGATGTCTCTGATGCCATTACCAGAGATAAAACCCATACTACAGATCCCTTTTGTCAATACTTATGATGTATTTGGACCAGCACGCTCCAAGCAAAGACACTCTGTCTTTTAAATCAGAAAAGGAAGAAATGTATATGTCTTTTTCCCCAGGAAACCGACTCCACAGAATTGTAATTTTTGCAGGTTTTATCACTTTATCTTATATGGTAATGAGAAACTGGTGCTTTAGATTGAAGCAGCTGGCCAACAGCTAATTCATGGAAGTATTTTAGATTTTTGTTCTACCTCAGAGGGAATACTTGATGGGTTTTTTTTCCTTTTTTCTTAGAGAATAGTAATGACTCATGGTTGCTTTTTAGCTGACCACTACATTTTTCAGCCTGTGCATATTTATAACACAAAATGCATAATTGTGAGAGTGTGAGTAATGGATATTTAGCACCAGTGAAATTCTGTGCATAGCAAGGTAAACCTGGACTTGCTGTAGAGACCCACAGAAGTGAAGAAAAGTGGGCTCCTCCTACCCCATCCCTAAAAATGGATTTATATGAGAGGGAATGACTTGCCTTTCTGTTTGTTGCAAGGTACTTTCTCCATTGCTTGAAAGAAAGTCAGAAACAGACCAGATGCCCCTCTTTTAGGTGACCTGTGCTAGATGAAATTAAATCACTGGTCAAGGCTAAATTAAACCTTGTTTGGATTGAAAAATTTCCTACATATTGTTTCAGTAACCTAGGTACATCTTGGCTCTTATTTTCTTCCCAGGCCCCATTATGAGATGAGACAAGCTATGCCCCTGAAAGCTTGACTAAAGCAGATGTCACGGTTATTTTCATTAAAAATACAGTGGGAGGAGGAACTATATCCAGGTTTTACACAGTAGGTGACTTATTAGATAGCTCACTCAGGATGTGGGAGATCCACATCAAAGCAATTCAGCAGAAAAGCAGGCAGCCAAAGCTGCCACCCCTGACAGTGTGATGACTGTGAGTACAGCTCTCTTATGCTGCAGTTTCAATGATCACAGAGCATGGTTGAGACAATTGACCACACCACAATAGGATACACACACAAAGATACAGATCTTTTGTCATTATTTGCCCTTGGACATAACTGAGGACTTTGGTGCCACTGTGAGCTGTGCCTTTCTACATCAGGTTAAGTAAATCCCTTGATTCTTCCCTGTCTGCATTCCTCAGTTTGCAAAGTGGTTTTGCAAATATGGCACCATCCTGGCTATACTTACACCACTTGAAAGAGCAAACTTCAGACAACTGAAGACATGACAAGCTGTGGCTCTTGCCACATTTCATCCTCACTTCCCAAGACAGCCAGAAGCACTTCTCATCCCAGGGGGCTCCTAAAGGCGCATGCTAGCTATCCTGAACCTGAACTGGACAAGTCTCTATCTGAAGGGAAGTCTTCATCATCTATGACTGGCTACTGTATGTACCAGCATTTTTGTTGTCAGTTACTCATCTTGGGTTCCCTATTCTTTATTTTAATGAAGTCCCTATCAGAAAGTCCCAATGTAAACTGTGCACAGAAGATGTTTGCAAAAAACCTAAACAGCCTTGCAGTATCCAAAAATGGTGCAGAAATCTCTGGCACCTCATCTGTGAGATCCCTAACAGATAGCAGCAAGTGAGGCATGAGCTTCTGTATCAGGACAGCTGGTAGTGCTACAGAAAACAAGGGAGCACAGAAGCCTTTCTTCCCATCTCAGAGGACAGCTCCCAGTTCAGGGTAAAGAAAGGCCTGGTGTCCCAGACAGAGGCATCTGTCCCTGCCCAGGGGAAGGGCTGTGTGCCCAAGGCACACTATCAGATGCTTCTTCTTCAAATATTGCTGCATCTACATCCTTAAACTATCACAATTACATCAGTGTTTCCATTTGTATAGGAAAAAAACCTTAAATCATTCCACTAACAGGGAGCAATTTGTTCTCTGTCTTGGGCATCTTTCATCTCTCAGTGAAGGTAACCCTGTTCCTTGCCTGCATCTGCATCCAATGGATGCTAAGAGAACAACATGAGAAATTAGAAAGTTTCCTTTTGGAAACACCTGGGTTTGTTTTCCTCTGCCCTGGAAAGAGCAGCTGCTGAAAATTTTAAAGGTCTGTTTAACCATCAGCATTTTTACATAATTCCTGCATTAGGGAGAGGAGGATAGTAGGGAGGTAGGAAGGCAGGAAGGAACAATAAGCACTATGCTACCCATCCTCATGGTTTATTTTGTATAATGTATGCTGTGTAAGAGTCCATCTAGCCCATTGTGCTCTTGCCAAAAGTAGCCATAAGAAATTGCTCAGCAAAGAGTAAGAACAGGACAAGTATATGCAATGCACACATTTAAAGTTCTTCCAGATATCAATTATTTCCAGCTTGGGGACTTTCAGGGCTAGATATTCTTTCTTTGCAATCTTCTATCAACTCCTCTTTTAACATCTACCTCCTTTGATTGAGAAGTTGGGTTCATGTCTCACAATGGAAAGAATCACTTTCTTACTTTACATATATCTAGTCTGAATTTCATCTGCCTTTTTGCTGCCAGCTCAGCTGCCCCTATGAATTCTTCTTGCAACCCACAATTAGCCCTACTTCCTTAAACAAATTAGGGTCATCTTCACTCTTTGGCATTGTCTTAATTATGGTTGTTTATGAATATGTTAAACAGAACAGATATCTGGATGGATCTGAACTACATTGGGCAAGTCTTTTTGCCTTCAAGGACTGACTTGAAATTTAAGTTTCCCATTCCTAAACAAGGTTTCTACATCTTCATTTCTATGATCACTACTTAATTACTGCATTTTAGATGTTTGGTCTGCTGCTAAACCAGAATATATATGGTGGTCAAAGTAAAAGCAAATAGTATGCAGCCAGGTTTGGAGGCATGAGAGCAAGGTGTGACAACAAGGTTAATATGATTTCCTAGGCTGTCTCTCCCACTGCTTTCTGCAGAAGAGTAACTTTTGCAACTTCTGACTGCATTTAACCGGAGTCAGCGAAAGAACATTCTACCTTGATTACTGGGGGAAAAAAACCCATGGGGCACCTAGATATCCACCTACTGAGGTGCTCTGCACACTCTCTAGGCTCAAGGAAACATAGAAAGCCCAGGTCTGTTGAAGGATCCACAAAGCAGCACAGCCTGACCAGCACTCACACTGCTCAAACATGTTCTGAGCTGCTGACACTCTCAGTGCGCCCAGCAGAGTCCCAGCTCCCTGCCACATGCAGCTGCAGCAGAGCAGCTGTGCAGAGATGCCCTGCTGAGCCAACATGCTCTTCTCACCAGGGATGGGCTATGGCCAGAATCAAAAGGTGCCTCTCCCACAGCACCCTGGCAGTGACCTTCCTGGGCAGTGTGGTTGCAATGGCTGGACTCTCCCATGGCTTCTTGCCTCACTCTTACAGCATCTTCCCTCCATTCTCCATCCAGAGCTCCTCTCTGTTACTGGTGATTATCAGCTGACAAAATCTCTAGTTTTAGCAGAACTGGAAAAGCTCTAGATAATAACATCATGCCTCACTGGCTGGCGTCCCACAAGTGCGTGTGTCTGACTCTAATTTTGTTCCCAGGCAGCTTCTTGTTTTCCTTTCCTTCCCACCCCAGTCTGAAAGAAAACAAAAGTCATTGAAACTTATTCTACGCCAGCTGGTCACTGTAAACAGACCCCAGCTCTGCCCATAGCCCAGATGCAGGAATACTTACACATGGACAAGCCAAACATCATTGTATTTTCTCTGGATGAAAATACTGTGCTTTATCTGCCCCACTGATCCATTCTACTGCAACCAGGGATAAGTGCCACCCACTATCAGATGCTCTCTCCTCATCCTCACTACCTTCCTCTTCCTCCATTGGGCTTTGGCATGGATCCTAGTCATGGTAAAGACCTCTTTTTCTGGCCAACCATTCGACTGGAGAAGGGAGTCCTCTCAGGAAATGCTCTGAAGTGCAAGGACGTAAAGATATCTAGAGAATATGCAGGGGAGCATTTGGAATATGCTCAGTTGGAAGGGATCCATCAGGATCATCAAGTCCAACTCCTTGCCCTGCACAGGCCACCCCAAGAATCATACCATGTGCTTGAGATCATTGTTCATGCACTTCTTGAACTTTGTCAGGCTTGGTGCTGTGATTTCCCTGGAGGGCCTGTTCCAGTGCAAAACCTTTTCCTGATATCCAATCTAAGCGTACCTAACTCAGATTCATGCAATTTCCTCAAGTCCTGTCACTGGTCATGAGAGTGCAGAGATTGGCACCTGCCTGTCTGCTTCCCCTCAGGAGAAAGTTGAAGACCATAATGACCCTCAGTCTTCTGTTCTCCAGGCTGAACAGATGAAGTTCAGTCCTCATAAGGCTTCCCCTCAAGGCCCTTCACCATCCTCATGGCCCTCCTTAGGACACTCTCTAATAGCTTGTCTTTTATATGTTGTGGCACCCAAAACTGCCCCCAATACTCAAGGTGAGGCTGCCTCAATGCAGAGCAGAGCAGGACAATCCCCTCCCTTGCCCAGCTGCAATGCTGTGCCTGATGCCCCCCAGGACAAGTTTGGCTCCTGGCTGCCAGGGCACTGCTGACTCATGTTCAACTTGCCATTGACCGGGACCGAGTCCCCTTTCCATGTTCTCATTCCCCAGTCTATAAACATACCCTGGGTTGCCCTGTGCAGAATCCAGCACTAGCCCTTGTTAAACTTCACGTGGTTGGCGACTCTCCATCTCTCTAATTTGTTGGACTCTCTCCACAGAGCCACTCTGCCCTTAAAGGAGTCAACAGCTCCTTCCAATTTCAAATTGTGTCATCAGCAAACTTACTTAGCTTTTTTTTTTTTTTTGCTTCCATAACCATTGCTGAAACAGAGAGCCTTGTTATCCCTCTGAACACTATGAAAATAAGGGTTTAGAACTCCTTCTGGACCAGAATAAAGACACAGTGGGTCGAGGAGGTCCTTAAGGAGGCATAACAGGTGCTGGTTTTCTTAGTAGACCCTGTGGTGCTGCTGGAGGGAGCTGAGGGGGGATATTGCCAAGGCAGAGCTCACCCACACCTCCTGGGGTGTGGCTGGGTGCATTGGAGAAGAGGATCGCACTGTCCGTGCAGCTGAGGGAGGCTTCTTCAGGGCCCCAACCCCAGAAACAGTGCTAAGCCTAAGACCTGCTCTATTTTCTTGTGAAATGACCTGCTTCAGGCTATTCAAAAGTTACTCAGGAGCTCTTTTGTCAAAAGCAGCTGCTATGACCTCTGCAGTGCTCTGGGGCACAGAGCCTGCAGGGAGGCTCCTCTCTGCAGCGTCAGGGACATCTTCACCTCAGCCTTGGTGGGAGAAAAGAAAAAGTGCACTTTGGGAACTGAGTAACATCGACAGGGAGTGAGTGGCTGTGTAGTGCTTAGTTGCTGGCTGGAGTTAAACCCCGACAGTCTCTTGCCAGAAATAGTGCACAGCATTTGTCCCCTGACTGGCTTCTTGAGAAGAGGACTTGTGCTCAGAGTCCCAGCCATCCTATGCTTACCCTGCCCATAAACCCAAGGGAGGTGTTCACAGCCATGTTCCTGGCTCCGGTCAGTTCTGCTGGTCCAGGAAATGATACACTTTTAGGTGTGGTACAAGGTGGGGCCCCTGGGAAACAAGAGAGGGACACCACAATTCTCTGGTCCTTGGGTTTTGATAGGGACAGCTTGGTGTGCAAAACAAGCGCTCACCATGTGGGAGCACACACAAGTGCTGAAAAAAATCCTGAGACCCCAAGTTTCTTCTGCCAGTACCAAGAGAGGCAGGTACTGAGAGAGGACAAGCAGAGCCAGTTCTGTAAGTGGCACATTCAGGTATGGGCTGTTTTCAGTGCAGACAGGTGTCTCCTGGTACCAACAGGGATATTTTTAACCAGGTAGCCACAACAGCACTGCAATTCCAACTGGACATTTTAATGCAGCTTAAAGATTGCCCAGACAGACATGGGACATGGATTACTCCATTTGCTTAAGTTCATAAAGCAATTTGGGATTTACTGATTGGCTGATTGATTATTGATTACATTCAAAGTCTTGGCAAAACTTTGAATTACAAAGTCACTTTTTTATTTATTTTTAAATAAAATTGCAGCATAGCTTAGCAAAAATTATCTGGGGCATCGGAACTAGTGTCATTTGGATATTTGTACTACTGGTACAAATTGAAACATGGCATAACTACCTCTTGGACTCAATTAGTAAGTTAAGCTCTTTCAAATGCTTAAGTAATATAATAAAGAACTGTACTATTATATCTCTTTCTTTCCAGGTTTTAAGACAACAAATCAGGACATATCTACTGGCTAGCAAAGAAAAATGAAATTAAACTATGTTCTTTCCTTCCAGTGATGTAGTGATAAATTAAAAATTAATTTAAAAGACACACTAGTTATTTTGTAAATAAAACCTTAGGCAAACATTCCTGTTTGGTGGATAGCAAGAAAGAAATAATTTCTCTATTGTTCTGCAGAGTAACTAAAATCCATTTACCCATGTTTCTCCTCGACAACCCCATGGGTCTCCCTCTTGATCTTATATTTGAAATATATTCAGGCATATTTACTATCAACCTTTTTTTTTGTCTTATTCTGTGGATAGAACTACACCATGCCTGAGTTAAAGATCTTCACTGAATTTCACAGGGAATGGCAAAACTGACAGAAAACACAAATTATTCACTGCTAAGTCTCTTCCTAATAATTTTGCAAAAGAGTTCAACAATTCTGTCACCAAATGAACACAGAGGACAAATGTTTTGCAGTATCAGTCACTCAGGGCCTCCACTGATGTTAACATTCCTGGAAAGTCATTTGAGTAGCTCTGTTAAACTGGTTGTTTTCTTTGTCCCTGAATCGAGCTTCTCCTTTAAATAAAACAGTAAACAATAATCATCATTATGGTTCTGTATAAAATCTTCTAAAATGAAATATTAAGGTTTTACTCTCTTGTGTACTTTTGGGGATGTTTTGCTGGACGTATGAAGTGGGAAATTCCCCACAGAGCAGAAAACATATCAGGGCTAAAGGAATCCTGAGGATAAATTACTGAAATAATCTACCTACTTCATAAAATGCACTTAAAAAATGGAAACCACCCCCCTCTTTCCAAATCTGTAGAAACTCAGGGAAAACCCTCTTTAATTTTACCTGCAGCAGTACCTGCAGTACTTTTTGCCTGTGTCACATGAGCAGGAATTCAGGAGTGGATTTACCAGGGAGGCTTGAGACTGTCTACTATACAGGCACACAGTAGAGCCTGTGGTGTCCATAGAATATCTCCCATTACATAGTAGAGGGAGCTGGTAGAGCCTTGCCCTGCTTCCCATTTAGATCCTGGCTCTCTCTGCCCCTCCCTGTACCGGGGAGGCTGGTGCCTGCCGAGAGGAATGACCTAGAGGCTGACTCTTCAAAGCAGGAAGATGGAAAAGTCCCCCATTAAGAAAAATATTAAAGCGAATCTAGAGTTGAAGAAAATGTTGAATTTCCATTGAAAGCAAAAGGAAAGGAATGAAGAACATTTTTAAACCCCATTAACTTCAATAAAACTTAAATATGTAGTTAAAGGTAAGTGCATACTTTTATGAATAAGAATTCTTTAATGACCCTTAAATCTACAGCTGTCTCATTGACATTATCTAGAGTGGAACCAGAAATTGTTTCTGGTAATCTGAGGCTAAATTACTTGAAAATGAAATTCTATGATGAGCAAGGAACAATGATTCGTGTTAGAAACCTACGTTCCCTCTCTTTCTGTCAGTCAAAACCAAATCTAAATCTTCACCTCACACACAAAATCCTTAAGGGTTTTTATTATTGCTAAACTACTTGAAAATTAAACTTTAGAAAGAACAAGGCACAATGATTCATCTTAGAAATTTACAATTCCCTTTCTTTCTGTCAGTCAACTTCAAACCTAAATCTTCACCTCACATACACAAAATTCTTACTGGTTTTTATTATTGCCCATTCTCAGGACTCTATCTGGTCAGTGACCCCGAGATACATTAGAAAGTCTCTTTTCCCAGCCTGGCGGTCGAAGAAAGAAACAGAGCTCTTCATTTCTCGCTCTCAAGGTTGTTTATTGTATCTTATCTATAAAATTCTTTCTCCTGCCCTGCCGAGGTCTGCTCAGCAGGACAGACAGAGGCACTCTGGCTGTCCCTGGGCTGGTGTTATCTTTTTATACTAAAAACTACGTGTACAATATTTACAATTACTTTCCAATACCTATCACCTATGTTAGACAGTAAGCGTCTACTCTAAACCAATCTGAAAGTGCCAACATCACAGCAGAAGATGGAGGCCAAGAAGAAGAAGGAGAAAGACTGCACATGCCTAGATTCCTCCATCTTGCCCCCTGAACCCCCATTCTAAAAACTTCAAAAATCTATTTTTTCACCCTGTGATAAATTCACTATCATTCTACTTAAACTTTCGTGGCTTGTAATTCTTCATATAAGGTTGGTAATTATTTTTTCCAAGGGCTAAATCAAAGGCACAGGGGTCTTGGGCTCTGTGCCAAGGTCTCTGAGCCCCCTGGGCAGGGGCTCGAGCTCTCCAGGGAAGCCAGAGGAATTTCCTGGGTTCCAACAGCCCATCTTTATTATTTTATTTGTAGTTTTTATTTTCTTCTTAAAACTAGACAGGAGCTATCTAAAAACTATGTTTGCCCAGATCAAGACTTCATAAAACTCTCTTAAAAATTGATGGCCCCATAAAGTAGCAGTCAAACTGCTCTTCTTGTACACATTTGCTTATGCTGAAGTTGCATTTGAGCAAATGTGTACAAGAAATCCTACTTCACTTTAAAACATCAGCAGCACATGCTGTCAGCTCTCATCCCACTACATGTAGGTGGTGTATCCTGCAGTGTCCCATTCCCAGAGCAGGGTCAGTGCAGACACTGCTGTCCCACAGCATTGCTCAGCCAGCTTAGGGCCACATGGGGAGCAGGTGCCATACAGGCAGTGGGGCCGCTCAGCCCTGGTCCCATGTCCCAGGGCATGTGAAAAACCTCTCCAAATCACAGGCCCAATAGCTGAGGTGCTTTTGGTCTTTATGAGCAGTCCTCTGAACTTTTTCATAGTGCCACCTTCTCATTCAACTTTTAGGGGTG
>NW_005054306.1:10113669-10125050 GCF_000277835.1 Geospiza fortis
CCCTACACACTTGTTGAAAGAAAATTGTGAGGGGGACAATCCTGATCTTATAAAAGTAGCAACTTGATATTCCATCATTATACTGGTGTTTTATCCCCTTTAAAAATCTAAGGCAGCACTAGAACTGTATCTCTTGTCTTTTTAAATTGTCTCCTCATCTCCAGGGCTCCTTCACCTTCTGAGATAAAGAGATCTGTTAATAAAAAATTGCAACAGGAATTTCAATTTATTGAGTGTTTTGTTGTGTTTTTTTTCCCAATAAAGTAGGGAAAACCCGAAGAATATTTATACGTTTAATATTTCTTGCCTTCTTCCTTGTATTCCACTTTCAAATTTTTTTACACCGCACTCTGAAGAAGAGAGGTGAAAGAGCTGGACTTCAGAATGAGAGATCTTCATATTTTTGCTCTTCTTAATCTGAGTAGTGCAATGCTTTTATTATTTTTATGGAAAATATTGTTTTTTCTCCTAAAGCGAGAAAGTGAGAAGTATACAACTCCTAATCCAAGAGTTGTACACTTCTGTCTGCGGAAGTCTGACTTGGTTGTTGCCTGACAGTATTGTCCTAGTAGTTCTTCCCTTAAACACAAGATGTCAGGTTTTCAACCCAAATATCTCTAAGCAAGTAAAAAAATGTTCTTGGCATTGGATAAATTCCAGTATCACTGGAAAGAAGAAAATCACTAAAAAAATAAGCAATGGTTGCACAGTCGCTTTAACTGGCATGACAAGACCATTAGTTCCTTGTGTATGTAAATTAGTGCCATGTTGGAGATGCCAGACTAGGAAACTAGATCTCACACTCCATATTATGAGACTGGCAAAAGGCAAAACATAGTACTATCATTTAATCTTGGTAAATTTTATTTGATCACTGAAGGCCTACTCTTCTATGTCCTTCTGAAAGAGAGACCAAAATAAGTAAGCAGAATAATGGGGTTGGAATAAAACATAAAAGTCTTTCTGTTTAGAAAATCTCCTCTCTGAAATCAGATATTTTTAAAAACAGTCTATGGTCTGTTGAACAAAAGTAGCAGTCGTTCTGAGGCATGAAGGAGGGAACATTTGGGTCCGGATCCAAACGTTCCCGAAGCTTTTCTTTTTTTAAGTTCCATTAAAGCTTTTAATGGACTGCATTGTGGATCAAAACTAATGCTACCATGGGAAAGTGTTTTTGTTCTTAATCTCTGATCAGACCCAGCACACACACATAACCTGGCTGCCAGCTGAAGGCATGGTTAGCCCTTGAAGGAGCATGTTCCTGGTCTGAAATGGCAGAATGACACTCACATCCATCATGCTCTCTTAACAACCACTCTTTAGCCTGTAGTGCCTCATGCATTTAATAAAATTGCTTTTTTGCCTATGCTCCATGTTGATTTTACACCAGGTGCTACATTCATGAAAGATTTATTTTCTAGTCAACTGATGCATTTCACTGATTTTTTGACTGCAGGTCTCAAAGTCAATCCAAAATGGAATTCAGCCTTGGTGAATTTAGCTTAGGTGAAGGAAAGTTCTCACACCAGGTTTTCATATATTGTTTATAATATAATCCAGAAAATATTAACTATAGAATTCCAAATGTACTAAATGCATTTTAAAATAAAAACCCTTAATGTTTGATTTCCTCTAGGATACAGCTAAAACTGTTTGAATGCTTTAGGATTTGAAATTACAATATCCTCCTGTACGTAGTGAAGCCTTTTTTTCCCTAACCCAGAAGAGACCAGAATTAAAGCACTTACAGTGGTCCCTTACTTTGTGCAGAGCTTTAGAGATAATTAGTGGAGGAACAATAAAAATTCAAGTACTAAAAGCAAAATCTGCAAAGCAATAATCCATAGCAGATAATGCCACAATCACTTAATATATGGCAAGATATCAGGCAGGAGAATAATGTCCTGGAAACATCCACATACAAAAATGGAAAGCAAACTGAGAAAGCAAAGAGATCTGTACTGATAAAGGCACAGAAGTGGCTTTTCAGGAAGTAAACCTGTAGAAGAGTGGAGGCAGGACTTAAAAAAAAAAAACAAAAAAAAACCAACCCTAAAAGAAACCAAACAAAAAAACTGGCAACCTACTTGTTTCCCCTACTGAATTCTCTGCAACAGGATTTCCTCCTCACATCATGTGGAGCCATGTAAATATGCCCCCTTTGGCTACGTGACAGGAATCATTTCCTCCACCCTGCTTGCAGGGAAGGAAAGCAAAAAAGAAAGGTCAGGATCTTGGGGATTTGTATTAGCAGAAAGCACTTAGTCAGGAAAAGGATAAAGATTACAGGGGAAGTAGTGCTATTCATCTGTAATCTTTTTCTGTTGCACACACTTTATATATTAATAATAAAAAATATGTGGAAAAAAATTAAGCCTTACTATTCTGCACTTTCAATTCTTCATTGGTATTTTACGAAGGTATAAAGATTTCAAAATGTCCTAGAAGAAACTCATAAGCTGAAATTTTACTAACATTCACAAATGTGAAAGCAAACTTCCAGGGGAAAAAAATTGCACTGCAAGTGAAGTTATTAACCAGGAAAAAGCTTCCTTAATTGTTTGCAGGAATTGTTGTGATTGTTCCCAATCAGCCTTCTGTGTGTTCAGTGCTCCAGCAGAACTGGGACCCTAACTCTTGCTTAACACAGCTGCACAGAAAAAGCCCAGTCTCCTGCAGCAGCACTGTGTCTAAACACTCAGGTGACAATAGACAGCTGCTTTTACCAGCTCTGATCAATGTGCAGGAGTTTTGCTATTTACAAACAGATTCATAAAAACCCATAAAAAAGCACTTTTTCTAGTAGATTTTAGTCTCATTTTCTACTTTTTCAATATATACAGAGTACAGTTAATATATCTTTGATGGAAAGATAATTTCTAGAAAAGCATCTATTCTTGAAGACTTTAGGTGCTATAAAGTCTGTTACAAAATAGATTTGTATGTTGAAACATACTAGTTTATTTTTAATTATATTAAGACACTTCATTGAAACAAGACTAACATAGTCAAGTCAAACTCCTTTGTAAAACTGTGATTTTTTTTTTTACTATTAGTCACTAGCTTTTAGTCACTCTATATATTTTCTCCCTGCATATGAAATAATTGAGCAATGCCAGGACTCACACAAATCCCCATTGAACTCTACTGGAAACAGCCTCACCTGATGATCCTCCCCTACTGATAGTTACTTCTTGAATTAATTTACCACTTTTTTCATCTGTATTTTACATGTATACTACTTCTGTTGCAATTTAATGTGCTTTAAACAATAATATTACGCAACATTAGATAAGTGCTTTACCCGTTTTTCAATATGTGCATTCTTAGTCAATTTTAGACATTTTAGGCCTATTTATTATACTGTTGATGTGACTAAAGAAACTGAAAATATGATATGTAGAAGTACATTATGTTAACATACACTGCTAACTGATTTATTTAAAAAAACACATCTTGTTTTGGATATTTTTTCATTGGCATTGGTGCAAGCTAAACCAGTTTACCTTGACTAGTTCTGAATTGCACCCTTTTAATTTCACTGGTCTAAAATCATGCTGTTAGTGCTATGTTCAGATCAATTCTTAGCTGAAAAAAATATTCCATTTACTTTATAGTTGTGTCCCAAAGGAACAGATAAATGTTTTACTGGAAAATAAGAAGTAGCCAATAGATGCACTTCATCCGTATCCACAGAATAAAGCAAGCCTACAGCTGTTTCACATATTAATTGCTTAACCAGTAGTCTTCTAGCATTAGACTTTTTCACATGCCAGAAAAGTTTATAGGCAACAAAAACTTAAAAGACAAATCTGATTGCAACTACACAATTACCCTCCTCTTTATTTTTATGCTCTCCCTTATAAGCAGATCAAAATCACTCCAAGCAGCAGGTGGGATCACACTAAATCAAGCAATCATAAGTAGCCAGATACCTCCTGATCTAATTAATAGAGAGAACACTGTTGCAATTCTATTTACTATTTCTTTATAAAATCTGTCATTGTTCATATGAAAGTGAAACTTATGACTGGCACCAAAGAACATGATGGTGAGAATTTTCTCCACTAATCTGCTTCAAGTTTGTCTGAGGTTTAAAGTCAAATCAACGCTTTTCATCTTAGTGCTCTGCAGCTGCATCAAATAAGTTAGGCTTGGTTCTCGTCCTCACAAACTCATGTAACAAGAACCCATCACAGCAGCTGATTTCCCAGCAGACAGCCACGTGAGTGGCTCCTTGGGAAGGGTCCTGTGATAGCTTGGCATTTCTGACGTTTAATGTTGCTGATAAGCATACCAGAACCACAAAACAAAGTGCAAGGCTTTCACCGCAGCTTTGCTTGCCAGCAGTCTCAGATTCCACTCTGACAACATAAGGATTTTGTTTTCTGCCCAGACAGTATCTTCAAATGTTGCATTTTTTCCCCCAAGTCAGGCTTCCCTAGGATAAGAAGTTTACTGATGCCATTTTATTACACCAGGGATTGCTCTGATATTTCCATCCAGGACTTGATCTGCAAAACCACACAGCTGACCTTGTTGTTAGGGCATGATGTACCAACGTTGTGTCTAAAATGGCTACTAAGAAACAGCTTCTGAAGGGAGAGTACAAACCATTTTTCACCTATATTTATCAGGTTCCTAGCTGAACTTTTCTTTCAAAACAGCTTTCCATTGTAGTCTCTAGATTGTTCTAGCTGGCCAGTACTTTCTAATAGTATCATTGGTGCCTGTTTTAAAACAAGACATGTTAGATAAGAGAATGTAGGAAAAGACTTCTAGGAACAGTTTTTTCAACATTGCTGAGTACTATGTGCAAAAAGATTCATGAGGTTCATTACTCATGCAGGTACAAGAGTGTGGTCTTCAGCTGCATACAGCAATTCCTAAAGTAAAACATATGCCATTTATCAACAACTTTTTCAATGTATGCAATGAAGGCTTTAAGAATCAACCTTTAGATTAAAGTGTGGACAAGCCAAGAATGCTCCATGAAAACAAACAGTCCATAGCAAAAATATTGGAATTACCTTTCAAGGAAACCATTTAACTGATTCCTTGTTAATTGCTGTGTCTGAGCAGCAATTCAGAAAAGACATGGCTCCTGACATTGTGTCACATACTGGATCTGTGTAGCAGCAAGTTCAGTATTAAGTTTTGTTAAGGCAATTTGCTGTCTTGCCTGTTTCCATTTTTGATGCTTCTCAATCCCCACTGCAGTCAAGCTATCTATAGAATAATCAATTGAGCGTATAATCAATATATCACCACTTTAATTTTGCCGAGTCATAATTCAGGCTCCTATTTTCCATCTAGCTGAGAAGATTTTCTTATCATGGTACCTCCACAGTGAAGCCAGCTTTACAGGCTGGAAAGCACAGGGACTTGCAAATTAGGGACAAAGCCATAAAATATATCTGTATTTTGACCTGTGATGTTATAAAAACAGCATCATCACACTCTGCAGAATGACTTACTGAGTGTAGTCAGACATTACATCTTGTGGCAGTAACAAAAATGAATTTGTGAAGATAAATTACAGTATTTCAATCCTGCTAGTGAATTAGGTTTTATTCTGGCCTTTCTTTCCTTGGTGTAATTGTCATGCATACCCTACTAAATACCTGTTTTGGTATACTAGATAAAATCCCACTGGAAATCTGGACACATGATCTGAGCAAGGGAAAATGTTTAGATCCCTGCATTCTTACACAAAGAGAGCATGAGGCTGAAGGTGGGTTAAGTTCCTGGCGTTAGCTTATGCAAATGAAACCCTCACAGTACACACAGTGCTACTCAGTAATGACTACAGCCCAACAGAAAAATTCTTGCGAATGTGGTGGTCCACAGTCAAATGAATAAAAAATAGAAAGAAGTATCTGAACATATGTAATTTTACTTTTACTATAAAATGTGCTATTAATGAGCTGATTTCACATGGCACTCTGGATGAGGAAATTACTGTGTTTTGTCTGTGATACAGTAGTGGTACCTCGAGCATCAGCCAAGACCAGGGGATTCACTGGGTCATGCAGTGCTGCAGCTGCCAACACTCCTTGTCACACACGGCTTACAGTCTAAATAATGGAGACAGGCAAAGGGTAAAAGGGGAAACAGAGATATAGGAGTATCTCATCCAAGGTCACACGACTGGTCAGTAACAGAGCTGAGATTAGAAAAGGGGCCCCCCAGGTCCCCACCCCAGTGCCCTGACCACAAGACCCCACAGCCATCCGTGCCTGGCTGGCGAAAGCAGCTCCACTTGTTACAGCAGCTTCCTGTGCAGACGTGGTGAGTCTCCATGGAGTCACGAAGCGTGTAATGGGAGTCTCTGCTGATAACAGTGGGGGTTGTTCAGTCACAGAGATGAACTTAAGGAAGTCTTCAAAAGCATTCTGAAATTTGGCTTTAAGAATCAAAGCAGCATAATTTAAAAATAGCTAATTTGAATAGCTTTATATATCCCCAATGTCTGATCAGGTTAATGACTTAATTTCACTTTTTTTTCCTGAAATCCTTTTAAATTATTTGCATAGCAAAAACCCCCTCTAGTACAAAATACGAAAAGCACAATTTGATAATCCAGTAATAAGGGTAGACAATTGTTTTAAGAAATGTTCCACTGCTTTTCAGGCCTGAAGCTAAGAAGGAAAAGATAGCAATTTGCACATCAGAGAATGACTCACAATGTTTTCAAAAACGTAGCTGCTAAGTCTTTATTTTACAAAACATTCTATTTGTGTGTCATTCTGCATAGTTAATGAAAGCAATAATAGCTATAAAATATACTCGCCCTTCAGCAGAATTTACTCTCACTGCGGTGTTGTCAGGTAATCCTGTGGTCAACTATTACTACAAAAATAAATTCAAAGAAATACTAATAAAAATAAGGCAGCTATGAAGAATTCTTTCTTTGGGAGAGTCTTAAAATGCTGATGTAATTTAGCATGGTCTCATGGCTGTACTGCCGCTGATGATGGTAAATAACGCCTGCTTCCCCAAAATGACTGCATTGCACCCAGGCTGTGCATCCAGGCATTTCATTCCAGATTAATGCTGATAAATGATCTGGGTGTTCTCTGTTGTTAAGGAAAAGAACAGCGATTGTGGGATACATGGAGTGTATCCGGTGTGCTTCTGGGACTAACAGTGAATAAGTTCACCTGGGGAAGGAAGCCATGGTCATGAGATTCCTAGCTCAGTTCCTCGGTTTTAACCTCAAGAACTTGAAAATATATATAAGTAAGTTTCCTGCTTCACTCAAGGGGTTCCTTGCATTTGTTAAAGATGAAAGTGATTCCTGATTTATGAACCCGGGTGACATAAAAGATATAATGTGGTCAGAAAATCTTGAAAGAATAAAATATTTGAGTGATGAGAGAGGGAAGTAATTTCCATCAGCTTATGTTTCTGGTTGGTCTAGCCTTCAGTGGGAAACTGGATTCAGCAATACCCAGAACACAAAGACAGGCATGAATCTCTCTACAAAGCTGTAGGCTAAATACAGATCTTTCTGACAATTTTAGGAAGTGAAGATGTGATAGGAAAAAGGATAAACATACTAAAAATTAGTGATGCAGGCAGAAAAACAAGAAAATAAAAGCAGTGTTGCAAGTGTAAAAAAGAACTTTGAAGAAGTGTGTAGAATTAATAACTCCAAAACAAGAGAAGCAATTAAGGTTCTAAGTGCCCTTTAAAATATGACTTGAGACATTAATAAGATCTGTTTAGAAAGATCCATAAATTCTAGAAAAGCATTTTCTCTCCTTAGCCTAGATGTGGGCAGTAGGTACCATGGGTAGTACAAAGGGTTTATCTGTTTAAGCAATGTGTAAGATACACAGTTATGTTTTGAAGGTTGTTTCCATAGTGCTAGATAAAAATAATGGCACAGACTGTTTTCCAAATAAATACTGTAGCAATTAAACTAGGCACACAGTCATTCTTCCTGATCTAATTAGGATGCTCATAAGAAATTATTCTAGTGCATGCCTTTTTCTAACCTACACTTCCTGTAAAATATATATGAATCTTCTACCTCACAAGATGAACAGAAGCCCAAGAATCCTCCTCACAAAACAAGTTCTGCACTCAATGACCCAGTACCATACTGCCAGTTACTTACTTACTACATAGAAAAAGAAGGCTTCACATTTCCTCAGAGGCTATCAGCATAAGCCCAGAAGAATGAATGTTAATTACTTATTCTAAAAACATTAATTATTTTTAGTAAAAGTAATTTTCAAGAAGTCTCAGGAATCACAGCCCTGGGAAATTAAATCCTCCTTTCACATATAAAGTATACACACAGATAGATATATGACACAAACAGCACAGGCTGCTTTAGCTCTGTTGTATTGCAGAAAGTATCTAATCAGTTTTGTAATTCATTACAGAACTGCTTTCATGACTGTGTGTAGCAATGAGTTCTGCAGTTTGCCTATATGCTGCATAGCCCAGTAGTTATTATTGCTGAAATTTTACATAAGCTTGTGCTCTTTGATTAAAGGAAAGCAAGGAAGGTAGGAAAGAAGGAGAGAAAACAGAGAGAAAACAAGAGTGGCGATTCTCAGGCACTACTCTGGAAAATTTTACAAATTTGGAAAAATACAATTAATTGATGCAATAGGCATCACAACCTCTTTGTTCAGTGTGAATAATTAATAACAAAAATAATAAAAAACCCAAAACAATCCCAAATTAAGGCTTTACTAGAAGAGTGGCAATCAATTACTTTCATTGTTTGAAAATACAAGTGTCTCCTCTGGTTTGAAGCTGTGGAACTTTAAAAACAGGCATGAGTAAAAGGACCAGCCATAAACACACCTATTCAAACCAAACCCTCCAATTTTATTCAACAGAAAAGAAAAGTAGTATGGAATTTGCTACGTTCCCAACGATAAGCAAATCTAGGTTCTGGTGGACTACACTGGATAGAGCTTTCAAAAACCAGGGTTGTCTCACAAATAATTAATGCCCTGCCAGCTGCTTCTTCATACTTCATTTGCAGAGTTCAAATGTGTGAATCTCTGTGGAGTTTGACTTGGCAGTACATCACAGGGAGAAAAGTGATTTTTCAAGCAACTAGGCTCAGTTCTACACAACTGTGCTCAAACATAATGAAGTTCTTGTAAACCAAACAGTTTGGCGATAAAAAGGTTTATCTCTGTAGGATAATTTATTTTAATCTGTTATCTTATGCAAATCCAGCAGTGCTGCTATCTTTCTAATATCTTCCGTAAGGCTAGGCATGCTCTACAGAGAATGTAAAATGTGTGGATCTAAAAATCACATTTTAAACCAAGAAAGTTTTAGCAACAGACTCATTCTGGATGCAAATCTGACTCGTGGTTTCTCAAAACCTGGGCAACAGCCAGCCTAAGACACATCATGCAGCCTGTCAGCAGCAGTGCAGCCTCTTTGGGATCCACACATTCATCCCTGTAGGACTCGTGCTTCGTGCCTCCAGGCACCCACGAGCAGTGCAACAGAACCAGCACCCCTCACTGACTGCTCCTTCTCTCAAAAGCAAGGGCCATGCAACACAAAATCCTGTTTTGTCAGATTGCTGGGGGCTGGTTGGAGGCTGGCGTGGTCTTTTTGTGAAAATTCTCCCTAATGTCATTCAAATATGAGTCTGTGTAAAGGCACAGTGGGAAAGGCCATCAGTATGTACTAGCAGGTCATGTTATGTTTACCTCAAACCTGCATTTTTTTCTGTCTACTACTGTATAATCTCATACTTTTTCAATACGCCTGAGAGAATATATACGGAATATGGCAAAAGACTTGTTGCAAAGACTTGGTTGATATATTTGTCAGAGTGGGAGAGTCCCCTTGGGGGCTGCTCACCAGCCAAGGTCAGGGCAAATCCCACAGTCCCCCACAAATGTGAGACCCTGGGAACAGCTGGGCCGGCACATCTGCTCACTCTTCACAGCCAGGACCAGCATGACCTATGGCTGGGCACAGGCCACTGAACTACCTGTCCTTAGACCATCAGCTGGTAGGACACAGGCAATTCTGTAACTCCTATGTGCTTCATGCTTCCCCTCAGCTAAGCATGATTATAATTGCCATCCTGAATTCCTGAAGGACCTTTCTCGCTTGCTGTGCTTTAGCACACACATTTCCAAATTAACAGTGGAGCAATATTCTGGTTCTTGCAACGATGCTATCTTTCTAGTTTTTACTTGAAGTTCCAAGTTCTTGAGTGGTAGGCCTGTAGGAAATTCTAATGTTTATTCAATCATCAGAAGTTCTACACTTGGTATTTTCAAAGTAAGCTTTGGGATCATAATCCCTAAAGGCTCAACTAAGAAAGTTATACATATTGATTAAAATAAATAATTCCCCCACATTGTTTTCCTGGAAGGGTAACTATAGTCTGACACTGCACAAATTCATACCCACTGACTTTCACATCTAATTGGGTCTGCAAGAAATACAGCATTTTCAAGGCAAGGAGCCCCCCCAAGCCAGGAGCTCTTGCCAGCTGCTACACGGAGCCCGTGGTGCCTCCACTGCCAGCCTTCAGCAGCCACCCTGTGTGACTTTCTGAGAGGCTCAGCTCCATCCCAGAGGGCACATGTACTTCAGTGCCACACAGGAACCAAAAGCTGGACTGGCTGCATACAGTGTCCTCAATGCCCTGCACTCTGGGACACTGCAGCTGAGCAGCTGCGCTGCTGAGCTCAAACACAGAGCCAGGCAAACACACGGAGCTGCTCCCTGCATGAGCCTGAAATCAGGAGCTCACTGGGCTTGAGGGTACGACATGCAGACAGCCATGATGTCCCTGACTGTTATCTCCCGACTTGCAGACCTCCTCCTCTCACGCTAGCTAAGCCAAACACCATGTCCTCCCAAGCAGAGCATCTCATTAACCTCTGAGGAACACAAAGTTCGGGATGGAAACTGCACAATCCATGTTAAGGTACTCAGCTGCTGCAGCACCAGTTCCATGACATCTTCCCTATGTGATGATGTAAATGATGACATCAAGGCCTGGAGATACCATCTTCAAGCAGAGGCACTGGCATACTGACCAGCTCTCGAGCAGAATGTCCATACATCCCCCTAATTCCTGCCCCTACTTGAAGAAGCAAATACCATTTCGGACCTGTGTGGATACTCGTGTTGCTAACAGTTTGAATTATTTTTGTGAATGTTACTCTATTGCCTTGATGTTAGTGCGTGATTCTCACAGCAGAGTCGATGATGCTCACCACAATTTTTTTCCTTCGGGGCTGATTTTTAATCGGACGCTCACCATGTACTCAGAGGACATTACTCTGCGCCCGGGCCGCAGGTACTGGCACAGGTCGGAGGGAACCTGGGGCCCGGGACAACGCCTGGCGGTGCCGATGCCGGGCGCTGCC
>NW_005054306.1:10125956-10126211 GCF_000277835.1 Geospiza fortis
TGATCGCGGGCGAGTTCGGGCCGCTGCTGGTGCTGAGCTGCCGTGTGTGCCTGGAGGAGAAGCCCATCAAGCCCCTGTCCTGCTGCAAGAAGGCGGTGTGCGAGGAGTGCCTCCGGCGGTACCTCAGCTCCCAGGTACTTCCCAGCGGGCGCAGCCGGGGTGTGCCGGGGGGGGCTGTGGTCGCAGCATGCTCGGGCAGCCCGGCGAGCGGGGCTGGGCCGTGAGGTGCGGAGGGGGAAGGGGCCTTTCCCGTCC
>NW_005054306.1:10126456-10155891 GCF_000277835.1 Geospiza fortis
GCTGCCGCTCGATGTTCGGGCCCTTGGTGCAGCCGCTCGGCCTGCTCCTCGCAGGACACATCGCGTTTGGTGTTGCACCAGTTGTGCTAGCTTAAAATAGGGTGTGTGTGACTGTTGGTGAAGAATTGCAGTTAACAACAGTAAACAATAACTTCTTTGGAGGAAAAAAATTGGAAACACAACTTTCCCATCCTGGGCAGGCAACTGCTCATCTTGGCAGATAACTGGTGTAGAGGGTGCTTACATGTTCATCACTGTTTTGTCAGTCAGAGCTGCTGTTTCAAACCGAAATCAGCAGCTTGATAACTAAGGTCTGTCTTTGCTAATGTTTTCTGTAGTTTGTTTAGCAGCACTGAATATCTGTGTGTTTCTGCTGCTGGTGTAGTCATACCCTAAACACGAAGAACAATGGGGGAACTATGGTGTGTGTGGGAAAAACAAAATCAACTAAACCCTTTGCTTACCACCTTTATGCTTATATTTAGCAGCAGCTTTTAGGATGTGCCTGGTGGAAATGTGCTAGTTTCTGGGTGGAATGAATTTTTTCACCTATTTGGGGCTTGGTGCTGTGCTGGGGCAGTTTGTGCTCCTGCTGGGCTGTACGTATAGGGAAGGGAATGGATGATTACAGCTACCCCCGCAATCCATAAATAGTTGACAGGCCTCTTCTGACCAGAGTACATTTCGCTGCTTGGAAATTGCACGTGAAGTGCAAGTTGCTCCTTTATGGGCCCTGATAGCCTGTGTAGCATTTGCTGGTGCTGGTAGCATTTGTTTTGGCTAATGGTAAACTCAGTAGCATTTTTATTATCTTGTTTGGATATGTTTAGATAATAGCAAAGGGCTTTACTTGGGAACTGATGGATTGGATGTTTTGTGTGTTTCCTGTAACACTGAAACTCAGGAACACTTAATAAGCCTTCTTGAGACTTCATGCACAGAATGATTTGATTTGTAGATAAGTGGTAGACGGCAAACTCTCACTAAGTTTTTAGATTATTTTGTCAGTGCGCATTTGTGCTGCTTTGATATCTGCCACTGAGGTCATATGTCAGAGTACTGACTTTCATTTAAGCTGGAAATTGACAAGTGTTGTGATGTCAGGGTGATCTTCCCCATGTCCTGTAGGTGCCTGCAGTTTACAGTGATGTAATGGAACTTATATGATCTGGTATCTAAAGCCATACTGAAGAACTCCTCTGCCTGGTTTAGGCGGAACTCTGGGAGAAGGAAGCAGCAGCTTGGTGGCTGGAATAGCTGGCTGGCCTAGGAAGCGGGTATATGTGCTAGGGAGTGGGTTTAGCATTGGCCAGGTGTTGGATGTGTATGCAGGGATGCCCTTCAGGGAAGCCACTGCTATTGCTCAGCACCAGCAAAGCTGGTCCCAGCAGATGGGGAAAGGAAGGCACCCGTGTGGCACATAGCCATATGGGTACTTAACTGCTGTGCTTTAAAGGTGGGGCAGGGATGCTGATCTTGAGGAGTGAGATTCACAGAGCGCTTCTGTGGACATATTGTTACAGATGCTTTTATGACCAGGCAGAATTTTAGCCACTTGATAAATTTGTTAGGGAAAAGTGAAACAAAATGCAGCAAATAACAGTCCAATGTGTTCTTCCCTTATCTTCCTTTTTGAAAAGGACAAGAAAGCAATATTTCTTCAAGAAGAACAAGAAGTGATCTCTCTTTCCTTTGTGCTGTGGAAGGACCCTGTGAGTCATCCTGGGGAGAGAGAAAGCATCTCCGTGTCAGTTATGTTAGGAGAATTTCTGGGAAGGATGAATGAAAAGCCAGTATAGGTTAGAAATCAAGTTACCTTTCATCTTTGAGACTTTGCATTTTTTGTAGGAAATTAAAAAAAAATTATGGGATGCTCAAAAGGTGTAAATACTGAAAAACTGGTTTTGTTTGAAAATTTTAAAAGATCTTATTTTGGATATGATCAGCCTGTTTTAAGAATGTACCTAAAATTGAAAACAAACAAAAAACAGTTGAAAAAAAAAAAAGCCAAGCAGCATTGTGAATAGTTTAGATCTGGTTTTCTTGTCAGAGAAATAGTAATCTCTGCCCTGGCTGACTCTACATCTCTGGAGGAGTGGTCTCTCATGCTGAAAATGTGGAATATGTTGGCAGAAGTATAGCACTTAAAATAATTTGTGTAGTCTTTGATGTCTGTGTGTGTTCTCTCACTGGAGAAAGCTGTATTCTTCATGCTTCATTGTGATCCCTGAAATGATGTTTAATGGAGTAGCAAAGTAAAAACTCTGTTAATGCATCCTGCTTTCCTCTATGCAAATATATGAGTATCAGAACTTCTGCCTCCAAGCCCTTTCTATTATAGATAAGAAAATCAACTGAAGTTTTAGGCATTCTTAAAAAGAATGCCAGATGAAAACACTCCAACTGCTGAGTTGTTGCTCATCGTGCTGGAAAATGAAGGTAACGTCTGAAGGTCCATAGAGGTCAAGTCCAGTCTTATCACTGGCACCTTGCTGCATAATCCCTTTCAAAGATTTAGTGGCTGGAGCAGAAGCTTAGCAGGTGAGCCTGGAATGCCCAGGCTGATCTGGAGCCTGACTTTGGGAAATCACGTAACATTACTTCTGCCTCTATTTAGCTATTCTGTCTCACATCCTGATAGTCACAGAGCACTCAGGGCTCTTTGGGATCTGAGTATGACCAGTTGATCTACAATTCACAAAAAAAATCTGTGACCATTTGTTTGGACTCAGAGAAATTGATGATGTGGTAATTGATGGGTATGGGTAATGGGTTGTCATGGAAGAGGTTGTGTGGAGCTCAGGATCTGTTGTGGATCCCACAGAGCCTGAGTCAGGTCCCAGCAAGCTCTTTCCCCAGGAACTGATGCAGCCCAGAGCTGTTTTTTGTTACGCTTAATGGGTGAGGTTGAAGAGTGTGATTGTCTGAAAGGCCAGTGTTCTCCCTCCATGGACTCTCAGGTATGTGTTGAGTAAGGTTGGGATCAAAAGTGTGGAAGAACCATTTCCCATTCAGCTGGAAGCTTGTGGGTTTCTGCTCTCTGTCATCCAAGATATAAACTTGGGATAGGGAAGCAAGAACCAGGACACTTAATCTCACAGGTGTAATATTACATCTGTATCTTCTTCACGTCCTTCACTTCCCATCTTTCTCTTCATTAAACATGGCACCAAACCCAAATTATTACAGAAACTGAGCATACTACAGTTTGCTAAAAAAGTGATTCACTGCCTAACCACTCTGGGCTGCTTGTATTTTTATGTAAGAGGGAGCATTTCACTTTCCCTATAAAATGGCTGCAAAAGTTTTATAGAAACCTCAGTGCCTGCTTTTTCTACATGCAAATTTGGAAACTTGATAATCCAGTTTTGATGCTGTGCTCATTAGTGAAGCTTTATTTTGTAAATCTTGTAACTCTGTTGGAGTAGTCATTCTTATAGTAAAAGACTTTGGGTGAGTTAATTTAAACACCATACTGTATTCTTCATCAGATTTTATGGTGCTTTAATTATAGGAACTCTAATGAGATTAGTAGCCATGAGTAAATCAGAAGGAATGGTTGGGGGTGGGGAAGGACTGCATGTGACAGCGTTTTGTTTATGGTTAGCTTTGGTGGGACAAGAATCCTTCTTCCTTCTGAGCATGAAATGTGGAGATCATCCTCTGCTCAGGACCTCAGTCTCTGTCTGTGACCTGAGATCTTTTTTTTTGACCCCTCTCTTTTCTGTGCATGATTTCTTTCTGGAAGAGCTGGAGAAAAAAAGCTGCTGACTGTTACAGACAGGATTTTTGTGGGGAATGTGATTTTAAACCTTCATAGTGAAGAGTAAAATTGAAGAGCAGTCTGCATCACATAAAACTAGTACTGGCTGGGAGCTGGAGGGCCTTGACACCTGTGTCTCGTCAGGTGTCTGATGGTATCATATAAATGATACATCTTCAAAGCTGTAGTCTGCTGATGAAAACCAGCCAGCAGAAATGTAGGCACCAAGTGCTGAATCATCTGATGGTTAATGAGCTGCTTGTGCCCCGAGTCAAACCAGAGCTCAGAAAGGCCACTGTCATTCAGTGCAGAAGCAGCTCTGTGTTTGCAAGGGTAATTAATCTAAAACCTTGCTCTAACACCAGCTACCGAGTTGCTGGGATGGCTGCACACTGCCTGCCAGGAGGTGATGGCAGAGTGAGCGACCACCCCTCCAGCTGACATTGCAAAAATGCAAAGTTTCCAAAGGAGGAAGAGAGGTGCAGGAGAAGAAAAGAACCTGCTGGTTTACAGGCTTTCTAAACCAAATTAGCAGCCTCAGCCACTGTAAGCTGGCTGTGCTCCTGAGGAGAAGAAGGCAGATAGACTTGGTCCATCAGATGCAAGCAGCCTATAAGCTGCAAGAGCACCTAAACTACTTCTCTGACATTTTCAGCAAGCAGCTTCTGAAAAGTCTGTTGTGTTCTCCTAATGTGTTGTATACAGTACCAGTGTCAAAATGCTGCTGCACAGGCAGATGTCACAGTTCAGGATGATACCCAGGTACCTCTAAGATTGTGAAAGTTAGCCTTTCAAGTTGACAAGATACATGGCAGACTTTAAGTCCATCTTGAATGCTTCTTGGTGAAGCCAGTTTGTGCTAAAACTTAAGTTTGGAACAGCTTACAAATCCAGCATTGATGAAAACACTTTGAAATTAATTTTAAAGAAAACTACTTTTGAGCAATGTTCTTGAATGATGATACTGCCTAGTTATCCCACTGTATGTAGACCTAGGTGCTCTGTCAGCATATGAGCACTGCACATGGTATGTTTGTTCCCTGTGCTGCAGGAGTAGCTTCTAGCTTACTCTTTGTGGCTAGCTACGACTTCCTCTTGTTTGGATAAGTCTTTGGCAGGTGTAGAGCTGGAATTGTAGCTGTCATTTCTTAGCCATGCTGTTATGAAGTGAAGTGGAAGAGAGTGGCTGTTCTTACAGCAAAGAACATTTTCAGTAAAACTCTGGGATCTAAAATAGTGAGAATAGGAAAGATGATATCATATTTGAACAGTTGCAAGAAGGGTTTTACTGATGCAGAAAGGCCTCAGTTCCTGAGGGGAGGATAAATGGCTTCATGAAATTGTTGATGTTGGTAGTAAGTGGTAAGGGTAAATGGTAGGTGCTACGGTGATACCATAAGTTGGCTGATGTTGATAGTAAAGTTGATTGAGGTGTAGTTTTCCTATGATTGGGAGATTGCAGTGGGAGATGGAGAGCCAGTTTTGTTTTAGTTGGGGCTGAGACCTAATTATGAAAATGTGTTATTTCTGTGAAGCAGAAGCCCTCCTTGTCAGCTGTCTCTCACAGCCAGTGTGTTGCACCTCGCTGGTCTGTGGATGGTGTTGGCTTTGGGGACCACAGACAGGCTGAGCCATCAGGAGATCATCTGCTGCCAGCCCTCCCTCCCGCTGCCCCTATCAGCTGTTCACACGAGCCACCAGGCACAGGTATGGAGTCAGTCCAGGGAAAGTTAAACTAAATGAATTGAAATTCACCAATAGGTGAACTATTGGTGTTTAGTTGTCCAAACAAAAAGAAATTAAGGAGTTAAATGAGGGTTGGGAAGGCCTTCAGCTCACCTCTGCCCCATAACTGCTTCTCCACCCAGAGCAACTGTTCTTCCAACTGCTCTGAGGCCTCTTGGCCCTTCATTCCTCTTTTCTTCTTGTACAAATATCTTGCTTCCTGCTGTCTAAACCAGCCAGGCTCGAGGAAAGTATGTATTTTAAATGGCCAGGATGTCAGTACATTGTCAAAATGATTAAAAGGTGTAAGGGATGTAATTTCTTTAAAAGAATTCAAACTGGAGGCTTCCCCCTGAAGAAGTACATTACAGGTTTATCTGTCTTTCTGTATGCTTTATCTGCTTGTGTTTATATTTCTCCTGCTCCTTTTTTTAAAGTATTTTCTTGATGAATTATATTTTATAAGTAAAAAAGTCCTGGTCTATAGGATTTTGTTAGCCGAATACTACTTTTTCTATACTAGAAAAAGTGACAAATTTGCCTTGTGAAAAGGCTATTTAATTTTTGAGTCCATTTTTAAGTACTTGAAAAATTTTTGGTAGGGCAAAGAAATTAATTCTACTTGGAAGTTAAAAATTAGGGTGAAAAATTCAGGGCTTTACTCAGAAGAATATTTTATGGATTTCAGTGTGGAAGGTCAGAAGTTTAACAGTAGTTTAGGCCAGATTTGGAATTAAACCTGAAATGGCTTAGATTCCATGTTCAAGTCCACATTTACCTTAGATGCTGCCTCACTGCTTTGATTTGAGATTGATGTATATTTTCATTGACAGCCTTGTTGGGATGTGCTGTTGCTCTCATTTACTTATTTAATTGTGAGAAAGGCTGTGCAGTTCCTAGATTAGAAGTCCATGAAAAGGTAAAGAAATTTCCAAGTCTGTCACACTTCCATTTCCTTATGAGCTTGCTAAGTAGACCACAGAGCACTCATTTTCCCCAGTGATGTTTTTATTAAGTACAGCACGAACAATATAAGATTTTACTGGAAAATAGAAGGGGCAAAGTTTTATTTTCTCAAGCTTAGTCATCCTGATGCCATTGTGTATTGTTTTCTACCACTAACATAATCTGAATAGCAGCAAAGGCAGGTACCTCTCTGATTTACTTGGTTTGGCTTCCTGATCTTGTAGAAATTGTGGTGTATCAGCTTAGGGGTGTGGGATGGGGATCTGAGTGACTCTCTCCCTTTAGCTTGTAGGAGAGGGGAGTCCTATCCAAACTGTTTCAGCTGTGACGTGGCTCTGTTGGGTTGCTCACACAATACAAGGAAGGAAGAAAAAGGAGAAGAAGATTGCTGGGATGGGAAGGGCATGATGATCATGTAGGAATTGGTTTGCTCCAGAAGGTGGACTTGCTCAGGGTAAGCTTTCATAAAACAAAAGGGAATTGTGAAGGTTGGTGGCCTCCATGTAGGTTGGATCCTTGGCCTCTATTTAAAACTGCAGCTGAATACTGGCCAGTTATTCTGGTAAATGGTGGCCAGAAAGTGAAATGGGTCTTGCTTTTTTTCTGGTTTCCTGTTGGATGGAGGTAGGCGGGAAATAAATCTAGCCTTAAAAAAGAAAAAAAAATAGTAAGGATTCTAAACTCAGTTTAAAGTATAGAACTTCCAGGAAAATAATGGGTTAGTGTTTTACTGAGCTGCTGGAAGACTTCTATACCCCCATTGGCAGCAGGGTGGGTGGAGTAGGTAGGTACAACATCCCATCTGTGACACGATTACAGAGTGCCTGTGAGGTGCCACTTCCCTGTAGAAGCAAAAAGAATATAGTGTCCTTCACTATAGTCAGTACTATTGCTGCTGCAGGGGGACAAAGAAATGTGGGGAGGGGCTTCTTAACCCTTCAGCCATTTTAATGTTGCTCACTATGAGAATGTTAACTGGGGAGAGGACATCTTATGGCTTTCCATTCCAGTGCACCTGTGCAGTGCCAGGTAAAATCTGTCCCCTTCGAAGCCTCACAGGAGTAAGCGTATAAATTGCTCAGTGCTTTTTTACATGCGCGTGCAGTTCAGTTGTGCAGTAGCTTGGAAACTGTTTAGTTAACTTTATGGCATTAGCCTGCAGGTTAAAAATGGGAAAGAATGTGCAACTTTGGACTTTTTTGGAATGGATGGATCTGCAAAAGAGCAATGATAGCTCACAGTATTTAGATGCCTTGTGTTGCATACCAACTACAAAATGTGCATGTTAGTATGTTTTTCTGTGATGAACAGATCTATATGGAGGTTAGAAAA
The DNA here is from genome assembly GCF_000277835.1 of Geospiza fortis. Classification (NCBI taxonomy): domain Eukaryota; kingdom Metazoa; phylum Chordata; class Aves; order Passeriformes; family Thraupidae; genus Geospiza; species Geospiza fortis. Next base: position 10,134,243 of record NW_005054306.1, read on the forward strand.
GGAGTTGTGAAACACTGGAGTTCAGTCTAAGTGTTGTTTTTGTTAGACATTTATGCATATTGACATATACAGGTGCACCTAGGCCTCAAAGTGGCCAAAGTGAAATACAGTATTAAAATCTGGATATTTCAAAGTATGCACATATCTGGTGGTCCCCATTTGTCTTACATAAGGGAAGTGGAAATCAAGCAGACTCAGAAATTTTCACTCATTTGTATAATGGAAAGTAAATTCAGCCTTGCTTTTGTAGTATTTCTCAGTAACATTTAAAGAGTAATTTTCAAGCTTCTGAAGATATCAATTTTTTCAAGACATAATTTGGAGTTCCTACTTTATTTTAAATTACTAGCATCTTCCCAGTCAATAAGATATAAATCTTCCTTGCAGTGAGGTGCAGCTGTTACTGATGGACATTGCTGAGTGCTTTTGTCTCAGCAAAGTAGGTATTTCATGTCAAGGCTTGATTTGTTATTCTTTCAGTGAAAGCCACTCATCAAATCCTACCTGAATTATCCCAGAGTGTAATGCTTCATGAGAACCTCACCCAAGCCATGATAGGTTGTCAGACAAGGCCAGACTATCACTTCTGGTAAATTAAGGATCTAAAATGAGTTCTGGACCTCATTCTATTTTCTTTCCATGTCAAGAAAAGGAAACTTGTCTAAAGCTGACGGTATACAGTGATTTTAGCTAGCAGTGCTGCTTACCCCAGTCTGCTACTTGTTCCCTACTATTTGTGCATCATTTGATCCATCATCAGAAAGACCTGGTTTAAAAAGTAACCTTTCACAGTCATTTTTGCTTCTTTTATTCATACCCAGCTTCTAATTGTGTTATGCACAATGTACAAATGTTTATTTCACCGCAAGGTGGTACTGAATAAAGTGCTAAGTCAAGCAGTTTATTTTGGCAACTGTGGCAGCCTGTCAAACCAAAACATTTGAAATTGGCATGTTCACAAAGGTGGCAGATGGGGGTTTTCATTTGAGCTCCATGAAATCAAAACTGCGGTTTCGTCCTTTTGCTGCATCATTTCCTCTTTCACAATCCAGACAGAAGTTACAGTTTATCCAGTGCCTGAAGGTGCATCTGCACCCACAGCTCTTGGACAGGCAGGGTCCAGGGAGTTACTCAAGCTGCTCCCAGCTCTGAGGTGCCCAGTCAAGCCCAGGCTGGTACCCACTGCTCCTGTCTCCACTGCCTGTGGCATCATTACATAGGAGCTTTCAACTAGCTGAATTCTAAAGCATCCTCGTGTTTTGTAACATAGATTATTCTGAAGATAGTCTTACAAGTGAAATTTTTCATGTGAATATTGTTGCAAATGAGGAACCTCTCTCTGGATCTTGCTTGTTTCAACAGCTTTAGTTTGCTGCAGCCAAGCAATGCCAAGTATGGTTGTTATTTTCTTGAGAGAAATCTTTTTCTGCACCACAGAGTTCTCAAAGGAAGTCTCTTGTTGTTCCTAATCTATTTGAATAACAAGTGAAAAGATGCAGAACTTAAAATTATAGAAGAATTTGGCGGTTTTATTGTGTGGGTTATGTTTTGTTGAGGGTTTTTTTGGTGGATGGGGATAGGGGTGTTGGGTTTTTTGGTTTTTTGGTGTTTTGTTTTGTTTGGGATTTTTTTTCCTGCAAAAACACAAAATGCACATTGGTATTGAATATGACATTTAAAAATGTACAACAAAGCAAGGTATGGCACTGTCATGGAAGTACTGATATGTGTAATTAGATTCTGATAGTGAAGGTTCTTTTGAGCTTGGTCATACCGTCTCTTGGTATAAGTAAAATACCTAACATTTCTGTTGGAACAGACAATCAAAATAATGAGTATTCCAGCGTATTCTTTTCCACTCTAATTGATTTTTTTATGTTTATGTAGGTGTACTGCTTTTGACCCATAAAAATTTTAAGCCTCTTTTTAAAATTAATCTAGATTTTTAGAAAAGTTCTAGCATGTGCACTGGGCTGTGACTACAGCTTTTACAGGCTAGAAGCATGTTTTTTAGTGAGCGGCTTTGAGATGTTTGGAGAGAGGAGAGGAGAGCAGGAGTCCCATTTCATTGCATCAGTAATGAACTGGCACCAGACAATAAGTTTTATGATACTAGCTTATCATTGTGCTTCTGTATTGAGTTTCCACGTAGGAGAATTTTATCTATCCTTATGGTGAAAAGAAGGAGCAAGGAAGAGGTCTTTGATTATTTTTATTTTTCAAGTAAGAGCTTGTCCAGCTGTTGGAATGTTAGTAGGAGACAGCAGATCTGGGTGAATGATGGCAGATGATGTAAACGGCTGATAATGATGAAACCACTAAAACCTGAATGCTATTTGAGGCTCTGGTATAGAGAGGAGAGCAGTGAGGCACTTGTATGTGGTGAGGCTTCGTTTGGAGTTTTAGGTGTAGTTGGTTGATGCTGGCCAGATGCCAGACACCCACCAAAGCCTCTCTGTGTCTCTCCTCTGCAGCTGGACAGGAGAGAGAAAATACTTGGGGTTCATGGGTTGAGATAAGGACAGAGAGAGATCACTCACCAAATACCATCATGGGAAAAACTGAATCAAATTAGAGATTATAATTAAATTTATTGCTAACAAAATCAGAGCAGGATAATGAGAAGTAAAGTAAAGCCTTAAAACACCATCTCTCCACTCCTCCCTCCTTCCCAGCTCCACCTTCTACCCCAGGGAGCTAGGAGACTGGAAATGGGGATTTTGGTCTGTTCATCACATCAGGAGTTCCTCCCGCTGCTCAGGGAGAGGAACCCTTTCCCTGCTGCACCGTGGGCTCCCTCCCACAGGAGACAATTGTCTGCAGACTTGTCCAACCTGAGTCCATCTCACAGGCAGCAATCCTCCTCAGACTGCTGCAGCATGGGTCACGCTTCCACAGGGTGCAGTCCCCTAAGGACAGGCTGCTGCAGAATGGGCCCCTCTGTCCATGGGTCTCCCACCAGGTCACAGCCTCTGCTCAGGCGTCCACCTGCTTCAGCATGGAGCTGCTCCATGGGCTGCAGGTGGATCCCTGCATCCCTGTGGAGCTCCATGGGCTGCAGAGGCACAGCCTGACTCACCATGGTCTGCACCATAGGCTGCGGAGAAATCCCAGCTCTGGTGCCTGGAGCACCTCCTGCCCCTCCTTCTGCACTGACCTTGGTGTCTGCAGGGCTGTTCCACATATTCTCACCCTGCTCTTCTCTGGCCACAATTACATCCGCACAACAAATTCTTTTTCTCTTGTTTAAATCTGTTACCCCAGAGGTGTTACCACCATTTCTGATGGGCCCAGCCTTGGCAAGCGGCACATCTGTCTTTAGAGCCACCAGGGACTGGCTCTGCTGGACATGGAGGAAGCTTCTGGCAGCTTCTTACAGAGGCCACCCGTGTAAGAAGTGGGTGGCCTCTGTAAGGCCTCTCCCCCCACACTACCCCTCCACAAACCTGTGATTTAAATCCAATAAATCAGGTTTAAGAAAAATGGAGCCAAGGAGGACTGCAAGGAGGAAAGAACTGTTGTGCAGATGCAGAATTCTCTACTTGAGCATAAGCAGAACTGGGTGAAGAAATAACTGATCTGTCTAAATGCAAGAGGTTGTCATTTGGGTAGGCACTTGTAAAGAATTTTTGGCACAACACAAAACTCTAAAAATTGCAATGAATTGCTGGAAATCAGTATGAGCCTCTACTGGAGAGAGGGATTTAGGAGCATCTTTCCAGTCCCTGAAATTGGGAAGAAGGGTGCAGTATCAGAGCAGTTTGCAAAACCAGCACCTTCAGTACTCTCAAAAGGCTTCTTGTGTGGCCCCACTGTGTGCTGAATTTGGCCCAGTTAGATGGTAAGGCTGCCTGTGCTTCTCAGTGCGCTTTGTTGAGAAGCTGGAGTCCAGTGAGGAAATGCTAGAAGAGTTTTATTGTCTGGGGTTACTTTTTTCTTGACTGTCGCAAACAGTAAAATACTTTGTAATGCCCAGTGGGTACCTGCTTGCAGCACGCTTCAAACAGTGCTCTGTATCCGGCATTGTTTTGTTTGTATGGAAGGTGAAGTCAAGCATCTCACACTGGTTTTAGGAGAAATAGCTCTCAAATAAATTTCAAACCTGAGTTTTTGAGGCAGTTTCTGATTAGACTGTTCTGGCTGAATCAAAGCAATTTTCAAGCAGTTCCTTCCCTCTGCTGGCAGAGGAGACTGCATTGGTGTTACCCGAGTTGACCTAGGCTGTAGAGGATGCCTTTGTGAAATAACTCTCCAAGGGAATGCATGCAGGCTGTTGTATAAAGAAACTTGTGAGAGAGAGCATTTAGCAAAGACCAGTGATTGTTTTAGTTTCCACTGATTGCTTCTACATTAAAACAATGAACAGAACAGATGGTTAAGGTGGAGGAGCTATGTAATATTGAAAAACAATCTCTAAAATCATGTGATTTGGGTGTGGGGTCTGTTTTGAAAAAGACTTTTTTTTTTTGGGAAACTAACTATTAACACCTGGGCAAATTTGCTGTAAATTACTGGAAGGAAGTAGCTGGATATTGAATGTCCTTGTCTGTTAGTTGGCTGTGTGCTTCAGTTGACAGGCTGCAGCATTATCATTCTGGATTTATCTCCTGATATTTCACTCTAAGTTGTTGCTTTCTCTTTTTCTCTTTTCTTTCCCTTCTAGTTTTATATACCAGTATCTGTCAAGTTTGGTGGACAGATTTTGGCATTCTTAGAGTACTTATCTTAACTGCCAGGCAGTCCTTTGGAAGCTCAGGGTGCTTGCAAGGTGGTTTATTGGGGATTATGGTGACATCCGTCCTGGCTGTGTGCCTGATCTAGTGTACATAGGGAGGGCTTTGCTGCTGAGATGCAATAAGCATTGAGTTTTGTACTTGCCATGAAATACATCTGCAAACTCTCTAGATGAGCTTGTTGATGCTGTTGTGCTCTTTATAACTGCTTTATGTAGGAGCTAGATCCACAGGGAAAATCAATAAATATTGCATAGAGTTAGAGGCTTGGTAGCCATGCATACATGCCTTATGTTTTTAATGTTCTGTATGTGTTTGCACCTTTGAAGACTGTGCAACATGTAAGAATTTTTTTTATTCAGTTCTTGTTGGGTTAGGTTTATACGAGACTTAACTGGTCTCCTGCAGGGTTATATCGCTTCATGTCTCCGAGTTCACCAGTGAAGTCTGTCTGGAAAGACAAATTTAATGGAAGCACTGATAGATGCAAATTTTGGCTCTGCAATCAATATGAGCACCAGATGGATCACAGCAAGCCTACTTCTGGATTTGAACAAACCTTGCACAAACATGAAAAGTGACACATGCTGACACCAACAGCAGATGTTGAAACATGGAAAATATTTCTGACAGTTGTATAGTTTTAATGGATTTCTTGATATATGTAAGCCATGGTGGGAAAACTGATGGGAACTCTCTCTGGAATATATCAGATAATAGTATATCTTGTGTAATCATCTATTGAAACACCTGAAAAATGCAGTGCTACTGCCCAATTAATAAGATGGATGAAAAGAAATAAATGGCTGCTGGTACATATTTTGAGTGGGTTATAAAACCTTTATTTATGGCAGGAAGTTGAGCTTCTTCAAAAGATACATGCTTATCTAATGAGTGCTGTAAAGATCCTGGAGAGTGACCTCTGTCCTCACCAGCTTCCAACTTTTGCTCTCTTTCCTCTTCCCTTTCCTGGATAAGTTGCCGTTCCCCTGTCAGGAGTTTTTTGAAATGCAGTTTCCTTTTCACAGCGACCCTTTTGCATACGGTGTTTGTAGTAGCACTCTGAAAAGGTTTACAGAATTGGAGACAAACTTGGTTACATTATAGATAGTTCATCAGTGCCATTCAAGTGAAAATTACTCAATTGTGAACTTTTCTTATTTCTGTTGTCTTGAAGTGTTTGTCTTGTTTTCTTCCCTGCCATGTTTAATTGCACAGGAGAGAGACTTCCTTTGCAGTAGGATCTTTGTAATTACGTGTCACATCCTTTTGTCTGATGAAGGCTTTAGAGCAGGTAATGGATTTCCCTGAGAACTGTCCATGCTTTGCACTGCTGTTGTCACTCTGTTGTGTTCAGCTAAGACACTTGGTTCAACCTTCATGACACATCATGTACAGCTGGCTTCTCTGTTCCTTGCTGTGGTGTACACTGCTGGAGAGGGGACTGAACTGTGTCCAAAGCAGTCATGGTCCTGGGAAGTGTTCTTCCCTGTGGCTTGCAGAAGTTCTGGGCTAGCCTGTGTTACTCTGTTACTCAGCTGTGATTCCAGTGCAGTGGTTTTCAAGACAGAGCTCTATAGCTTTGTGCTTCTATTATATGAATAGTTTTGTTTGCAAAGTGGAACGATTGTGAAATTTGGATGTATAAAAGCATGTAGTAGTTATCTTACTGTTGCACTGGTTTTTACCAAAGGTTTTGTAAGACAACCTCCATCTCCTTGAAGTATCAGAAGAGATAGATTTTGTTCTCCCTTTTCTTACCTGTCAAGCTCAATTCCATTCTATAAGAGAATGGAATAACTGTGAGATTAAGACTTCATTTATCTGCTTTTCCTTCCTTTTTTCCTCCTCCTATCTTTCCTCCACAGAATTTGGTTGGGGTAGGAGGGCATTGGGATAAAGATCTAATCTTTCTGAAGCAGTAGAGTTCCTGTGTGTGATGTCACAATAGATAGTTTTACTCCAATTGCAGCTTTAATGTTCCAGTTAAACCTATATTATACTGTGTTAGATGGACTAAGAGGTGTTTTGATGCCATGTAGGTGTCCAAATGTCCTTGTGCAGGAAGTGACTAATACAGCTGGGCAGGTAGGGCTGCACTAATGAGACCAGAAAAAAAAAAGGGCTTTTTTTATTAACAGAGAAGCTCTCACTGTCCCACTTACAGAACACATAACATGGCTTCAAGAAAGTTAGTGTTTTTTTGGCATACTGTTGTTTTCACTACTTATTCACATTTTAGAAATTTTTTGGGGGGATGTAGGTTTTAGAGAAATTATCTGCATATATTATGTCTTGGGTTGTATAACAGATAAATTAGTTGTACTAATACTACATGGTGCAAACCCAAGCAAACAAAGATTTCTTGGGTTTTTTTAAACTGGAAAAACAGAATTAGGAGAGCAGTTCAGTCATACTTGTCCTATGTTGACCACAGTGAAAAATCCTTGGAATCATGCCTAATTGTGGATCCAGTTCAAACTACTTTAAAAACCGGTTTTATTGTAACTCTTTGGGAAAAACATGTTGCTTTGTGGTATTGTTTCATGTGAAACTAGCTGCAAACTTGTAAAATTCCGAATTTTTTTTCCCCACAAAAACTGTAAATTTGGAGAACTGATACCTGATTGTTGAAATTTCCTTGAACCTATAAACAATTGAATTACACTGATTATGGTAATAATACGAATGTGATGATAATTAAACTCTCATAGTAAAGTTAAATTACAGCTCATCTAATGGAAGTGGAAATACATACATTTTGCATAACTTCCTTTCTCCTTTCATGTTCTTTTTTGGATTTCTGTGTTTGAACTCCTGCTCTTAGGTCCTTCCTGCTCTCTGAATTTGCACACCTCGGTAAATATAAAGTTCCTGGAATACAGGCAGAATTGGGGTGCCCCCATCTTTAGTGGGGTCTCAATAAAAGTTCTAGTCTACTCTTGTGGACTTTTTCTGTTGCTTTTTGTTCCACTTTTCTCGTTATAGCTCAAGCAATTCCTGCAGGTTGGCTAGATTTTCTTTGCTGTATTGCATTCAAATTTACTGTTTAATGGGTCTTTCCAAGGGTCTCTTAGAAGTATTTCTGTTGTGTAGTATTCAGAGCTGCATATATGCAGTTTGTCTAGTCTCATGTAGGATGTGAATCCCAGATCTTGCATCCTAAGATATTTGTCTGCTGTCATAGCTAAGAGGGAAAATCATGTGAAGTCCCTTGAGAATTCAGCAAGTATATTTTTAATTTATTAAAATTATCATTTTTACATCACAGGTGCAACTTATTGTCTGCTGTTAGAATTGAAGAGTCCTAACACAGACTTCTAGATTTTCTTGGTTTCTTTCAGATGGAAATGTTCCATCCTGCTTGAATCTATGGGGGAAATACAAGTGAACAGTTAGCTTGAAGAATTCTGAGCGTGAGCTTTGGAGAAACCCTTACTTGGTTGCTCCTGTGGTTGAAAAAACAAACCAACAAAATAAAAAAAACCCAACCCCCCCAAAAAAACCAAAAAAGGAAAAAAATCCCACGCAACCCCTACCCCAAAAAAACACATTTAGGTTATTTCACTGCAAATCTTTAGTGTTTCAGTGACTGAGTGAGGAACTCAGTATTGCAGGATATCTGTCTTCATATTTACAAATGCTGCACACAGGGAATGAAATATTTCACTGCAGTTTTTCACTATTTAGCTGCAGATTTTTTCATTAGGTGGCTTAACGCACTAATTCTTACATCACTGAGGTGTCCCAGTCCTGTGGGACTTAAGCTAGATGCACTTCTTGTCCCTGGTGGCAATTTTATACCCCTGTAATATGCTGTGGTGGATTAAATTGCATGGGGCAGGGCTCCTTGTTTCTGGATGCTGTGCCACAGCAGGGTCCTGAGGGCAGCCTGCATTCCACTGGATATCCAGTAGGACTTCTGATGCAGTGGATGAAGGCTAACTGGTTTGGTGAGGAGTGAGACCAGTGTCGCGTGTGGGAATCCTGGTGCAGAGAGCAGAAGAGATGCAGGGAGCAGAGGCAGCAGAGCAGGGCAGAGGAGAGGCTGGGGGCTTGCAGGCTGCAGCTGAGGCTGCAGGGCTCTGCTTGCTCCCTTCATTTGCTCTGCCTGGGATGTGCTCTCTCCTGGCACATCTTTCCTAGCAGCTGATCAGCATGAGGTAACTGCCTGCTACTCCTAGGAGCTATTCCCTTTGATCAAGGGTTATGTTTTCTTCCTCTGGATGTGATGGATTGATTTCCACCTTGCTGACAGAACTGTGTAGAAGCTCATAGTCTCACATGGAAATGTTTTTGAGGAGTAGAGGATTATTACAACTTTCATGAGTATGAGATGAGAGAGAATAATGTAATAGTGGAGGTAGAAGAACTGTGTTGTCAGTTTTTCCCCTTCCTGGTACTGTTAGAGCCCTCCAGAATGATCCCAGCTGAGTCCGTGGGGACTTCTCACAGATGACCACTTAGTGCAGTGACTCAGTTTGTGAACTCACCTTTGGCACTCAGAATCACTAGGAGCTGTGCTTTGAGGTCAGTCAGGTGGTGTTAGGAAAAACACATTCTTACTTGCAAGACATTTATATTCTCTTATGAGAAATGAATAATTTTCTTTAGAGGTTTGGTATGAAGAAATTGCTGAAGGGGCACATTAAAAAATGCTTTCATGATTTGTTTTATCTTTCTTTGTGTGGACTTGCTACCCTGTTCTTTCTAACTGATTACAGTTTTGCAAATGAGAAATCAAATGGAACTGTAATTTTCACTTTTAAGCATAACAGTTTGTACTTTAGAAATGTTGCAAGTGTATGGAAATTAGTGCTGGTATGGGGTTTCATTTTTTTTCCTAATTTTAATAATGTTTATTGCTTTCTTGAGTTACAGTTTTGTCAGACTTTCTCATATGTGTTAAGTTGTTTATTGTGCAAAATTTGCATAATTATTCTGCATATGAAAACATGATATGTAAGTGATCATTTGGGGGAATCATTGATCAGTTGAAAGGCTCAGGTACTTTTCTATTCCCATTGAACTATATGTGAGTGTTTTCTTTGGCCTTCTATAATTCTTACCATAGTTACATTAAAATATTTTACTAGACAGGTTGAAAGTACCTGTACTCAATTTCAGTACAGGTTGAAAGAAGACTCCAAAGACCTCATATTTAAAATGGCTTTATAATTAGGTTACCCTATGCATAAGAATACAGCTGATTATTACTTTAGTCGCAAATACAAATATTCCTGCCTTTATTTTGCACAGAAAGTCAGTGTGCTTTGGGGCAGCAGTTTCCTGCATAGCAACAGCAGCGGCTTTTAGTGGCAGCTTCTGCTGTTTGATGCTGGCTAAAGAGAGACTTGACAAGTGCAGAGTCATCACTGGATGAAAATGTGGAGCAACTGGAACAGTTCAGAGGTGAGCCAGCCTGTGTGTGTATTACTAAATTCAGGAAAGTAAGCGGATTCAGAAAGTTTTGAAGACTAGACTTTTTTCCCCCATGAATGTCAGGTAAGAGGATGTAATTTTCCAGGGGTAAACTGCAGGAGAGAAAAGATGCAAGTTATGGGAAAGGCAGGATTTCTTAGGAAAGGCTGATATGGATCCCTCTTCTTTTTCCTGAATTTTCTGTTCTTCTCTTCTTCCTCTCCCCAAACAAGCTATCAAAGCTGCAACTTCTTTCCCCTTTCTGAGGTGAATCACTGCAGCTACCCAGGCCTCTAGAGAACCTTGTTTTAGCCGTAAATGGTGGTCAATGATTGCTTGACCACAGGGAATAATCACAGTGGGAGGATCTAGAAGAACTATTGGGTTATTTTTCTAAAAAACAATAGTTCTTATCCCATTAAAAATCTGAAACAAAACTAGTATTTTGGCTAGACAGGTCAGTGTTTGACAGCATGTGGGATGTTTCCATTTCAATGAAAATATCAAGGAACTGTAAATGAGGTAGTTTTCAAAAGTTTTCTCCTCCTTGCTAACAATCATTCTGTTTATCTACTTGTCTCTTTGTCACAAAATCTGTTGGTCCTTTATTTTTGGTCTGCCAAAATCTGGAATTGGAGATGCGTGTTCTTGTGTACAAACCCTCTTGTGTTCTGTTACTGTGCTTTGTAATTTCTACTCCTGTGCTGCTTCAGTTCCTACTTAGTAGCTTTTCTCCCACTGAGGACTATATAAATTCTTTGGAAATAATTAATGAAACTAGAATTTCCTCAAGTGGTATTGAATTCAATTACTACTAGAGTCTGTGGCTTCAGAAGTGGAGATGCATGTAGTTGACTCGATACCTTCTTCACCTTACTTCATCTGCCCATCTCCTGGTCCCCAGTCCTTTCTGGTGGTGGTTTGAAAACTGTTACCTTCTGGTACTGCAAAAATGCTTCTATAAAAATTCAGTATGACAAACCAGTTTCTGCAGCACCACAAAAGTTTAATGCTGGCAGAAGTGGAGTATCCAGGTGTCTAACGACCTGTTCATCATTTTTTAAAACTTTGTACTCAATAATCCTTGATTATTCTGGTTTTGGGTTTTGGTTTATTGCAGGGGGTGATGTTGAGACAAGTTTGAATTTTACTTTTGTTTGTAAAGAGGTAGGCAGTACCTACAGAAATAAAAAGTAGTGGTTTTCTTCTGATTGTAAGGAGTTTCTCCTACTATAACCATTTTTAACTTGGATTCTCCAAAGTTAACATATTTACTGTTGGAATATAAAAATGAAACATATTTAGTAAAAACATTTTGCAATGTATGTTAAGTTAATGAGATGTTCTATTCATAGTATATCTTTTAGTAATCATTGTTTTCTTTTTATGGTCAGCTGCTTTACAATGTATTGTAGCATATGTGACAGCTGTTGGTAGAGTTCCTCCCTGCTCCTTGGCCCAAAGTTGCTGAAGTTGCCTATTAACTTTAGCTGTTTCCTTACAAGTCATGTATTTCTTCATCTTGAAAAACCTACTTCATAACAATTCCTCTTGCTCTGGCTTTACAGCTGTGACTCTTGTATCCTTCAAGGGGACAGTTGAGAGGAGAGCAGGAGTTGTGCCTACAGAAGTGGAAAGCAATGAAGACCATCTTGGAGGGCTGTGGGGTGGGTGTTACGGCAGATGCTGGGCTGAGACCTGAAGCTCAGTGAAGGATTTTTGTGCATGTTGCTGAGCATTTTAAGTTCTTGTGCAAAATGGGAAAATATACTTTAGTACTCATAAACCTAATAATCACCTAGCTATAACAAAATACAGGCTGCTTTCTGAAGAACAGAAATTCTGGCAGCTGTGCGGAAAACATAGCTGCTTAGACTCACATGGAGGCAGTGACCAAGTGCGCTCTTCCAACCCTGGCGCTGTAGTTGCCATTAAGCTTTTCTTTTTTACTGAGAGGAGCTGCTGAACATGTTTTGGGCTTGTAGCTTCCTAAAAGTAAACACAGTTAACATGAGATGTGCTTGGTACTTGATCTGAAGGTGTAGATTGACATGACAGGTAAGACAACTGGTTGCCTGCTACCTCTGCAAGAGTCTTTCCTTGTCTGTGTGCTTCCCATTTTTCTCTTGGGTTGTGAACTAGTGATCATGTGTCACAGGGGGAATTAATTCAGCTGCTTCATCAATTAGAAAACTTAATTTAAAAACATTTGAGTCTCCTGTATTAGCTAACTGTGAAACTTCTCTCCTTGAAGCCTTGCAGTTGGTCTCTAAAGGAGAGAGGAAGGGAAAGCTACATTGACTTATTCCATAAATTTTTATCCATTAGTCATGGTGGAGTCTGAGATAATGTCAGTCTTGGCTGACTGTGACCTGATAGAGTGGTTGAAGGGGTCTGAGACCAGGGGAGGGATGCTGGGAACAACTGGTATGGGAGAGGTCTGTCTGGACCTGCACCCCAAACCTTTCAGGTCCATATATGTGTTTGATCACTTAGCTGGAGCCATTGGGTTAAACTGGTGTTACGGGGTAAGCCTGGCATACCATCCAGAAAGAGAAGTCTGTGTGGGGTAGGAGTCCTCTGTTTTCCTTTCTATTCTAGGTCATTCTCTCTAACCAGCCAAAAAGGATGATTGCAGGGATGTGAATTCAGTGATAACAACAGTTATCCACCTTTCCATATTAATTTTCTGTCTGGGACTTCTGCTATTCTCAAAGTGATTAAAAACTTAAGGCAGGGAAAGGAACCTTCTTTTTGTGGTGTTTCTGTTGTTTTGTTGTTGTTTTTTTTTCTGCATGCATTTCCACAGCCTTATCTGATCACAGTGCGCAAATCAAATCTCCTCCTTACTGTTAACACTGAGATTTTAGCCCTGAGTCTCCCAGGGCACTTGACTTACTCTACCTTTGTTCATTTTTGCTTCATTACAAAAGCAGGCTGTAGAAACACAACACTACCTTGCAACATCTTTGTCAAATACTTATCAATGTTTTGAAATAGTGAAAGGTTTGTAGTAAAAGTCATGTTATGTTATACTTTTCTGTTAAACATAGATTTACATATATAAACAGTGGATGAGATAACTAGTAGTGGGTTTGGTTTGTTTTGTCTTTTTATAAAGAGAATTTGTAAAGAGTAGGAAATTGTAGTTTCTCCTTCTGCTGTAAATCTTAGGCAGAAATGAGTATGTTAATAGCCTTGTCAGCTGATAGTACTGCCTTTAGGAATTGAAATGAATTTGTTTCATGTTTTCTCTGCTTTACGAGAAAGTGGTAAGTGTAATATATTGTTCTAAACACAGTTACAGTTTGATTTTCCTAGTATACAACACCTGTATTGTCCGCTTCCCCCCTTGTTTTGCTGTTTCAAATGAGTTTATTATATAAAGATTCTAGCTGCTTTTGGCAAACAAGGTCTCTAGCAATCAATACACAAACTGTCCTTTAATCTATCTGAAGTTCCAGCTTCAGTGGGGACCCTATTTTGGGTAGACTGACCTGACACAGTAACAACCCCAGAATTACAGCCAGAGTTTGATCATCAGGAGAATTAACTTTCACAGTTTGGCTGTTTAATAAGCTGTTTAAAAATTACTGTGCGCTCTACAGGATTAGATCAATTATGGGACAGAATTGTACTTTCAACTTTCATAAAGTGATTTTTTCTTCTGTGCTATGGATTTCTGCTGAGGTATCTTAGGTAACAGTTTTCACTCTTTGGTGATGGGTAATTTCCTCCTAGCTAGTGTGACACTTGACTTCAGTTCTGCTTCTCCCAGGTATGGATCAGAATCACTGTTTAAGCTTTTGCCTCAGCTCCCTGGAGAAGGCTGTACTGTTTGCACTTGTTTATCTTGCATGTTTGCTCCCTGTGGTGGCTGTATCCATCATTGCACTAAATGTGAATCGAAATGTGGTTTCACCTTAAAGTGCACTGTGAGAAATAACTTGATGAAGTAGTGTGACACTGGAGTTACAGCACAGTATCTACACTTTGTCCAAGTGTTGGCATGTGGGAAGAAGCTTGAAAGTTTGTTCTGCATTAGCCTTGCCTAGATTTATTCCTGAAAATGGGTCAACATGCACATCCATCACTGAAAACCATTTCTGTCACTTCATGGTACCTTTTATTGGCACAGCTTTTCATCAAAGCCAGCTGTGTTGTGGATTGGTACTGGTAGAATGAGATGGGTATATGAGATGAGATGCCTTTCAAAAAGGCAGAGCAAAAGAATTATTTGTAAATCAAAACTTAGCTCTTTTGTAACAACTTGATCACATAAAGAAATTTATTCAGGTTACCTTGTTTGCAGGGGAAGACAAGTGATGGTATTTTAACATCATACATTATACCTTGAATCTAAGAAATGTCTACTATTACTCCTGACAATGGCCTGCCAGTTAGAAAATACTTTTCAGGCTTTCTTCTGCTTTTGCTTGTACCTGTGCAACTCTGCTGTTTCTTTATTAAATTCATCATGTAAAGAGGGCACAGTTTGGCTTCATGTCTGATAGTCAAGCATGAAAATACTGGTTATTAATACATGCACAACTCAAAACTAGCAAAAGCATGGAAGCTAGTTGTAGGTATCTTTCTGAAGGAAAGCAGGACAGTTTAGGAACAGCTATAAAATGCATGTCCTTTTTTCTCTGGGCAGGGGAATGTGGATGATCAGGTTGGTGAATAGTTGAGACATTTGTGTTAAAAGTTCTTGCTATTTTTAAGTATTTACCCACATCCATGCCAATTCTGACAGGTTTTGTAGTCATCTTTTGGGATGTAATAGTGAGATAAGCAGGTGTATACTTCTCTTGCCTCCTTTGCTTGATTATGAGAGCTTTTCTTATGCTAAGTACCACTTTCTGTTGGAAGAATATCAAGCATCATGAAGTGTTTCTGTAGGTACAACAGTAAAACATAACAGCAGCTGTTGGAGAAACCAAGGCTTGATTGATTAATGCTGATGATATCAGTTGGGCTTATCTGTATTAGAGGTTCAGTAATACAAGTTAGTGAATAGGTTGTGCAAATAGTGATTTGCCCTATTTTATTTGAACTAAATAAAAACTGCTTGGCAAATGGGAGCTCAGGAGCCTATTCCAGGTTTCATGTCTGGTGGGGAACCTGACTACTACATAACAGAATAGTAGAAGAATGGGCTTTTGATCTTGTCTTTTTCAACATAATTGTAAGATAAATTTTCACAGTTTATGGATTTTTCTTGTCTCCAGCTGAAGACCAAAGTGGTGATTCCAAGTGAAGGTTGAGACCATGTTTTTTCACTGTAGAATGGTTTGGATTGAGAGGGACATTAAAGATCATCCAATTCCTCTGCTGTGAGCAAGGATGCCACACACTAGATCTGTTTGCCCAGGACCTGGTCCAACTTGGCCTTCAACACTTCCTGGGATGGGGATCAAAAACTTCTCTGGGCAAGCTGGGCCAGTATTTCCTCACCCTCTCAGTAAAGAATTTCCTCCTAATATCTGATCTAAAACTACCTTCTCTCTGTTTTAAGGCCAATTACCCCTTGTTCTGTAACTCCATGCAGTTGTAGGAAATCTCCAGCTCTCTTATAGGCCCTTTTTAGGAGCTGTAAGACTGCCCTAGGGTTTCCCTGGAGCCTTCTTTTCTGCAGTCTGAACCACTTCCTCAGCCTGTCTTTATCAGAGAGGTGTTCCGGCCTTCTGATCATCTTAGGGATGTTAACTTTCTGTCCATCTTTAAGAAAGGCATGGGAAATGTTTTTATACCCGTGCTGAAAGCCTAACAAACCACCACCATTACAACGAAGGTATTGCTTCTTTGCTACTTTATAGTACTATTTGCTTCTTTTTAGGTGTTGCTTCTTTGCTACTTTGCAGTAGTATTTCCTAATGTGACTGAGACCCTCCAAGCAGGGCTCACCCCTGAGATGCCCAGGTTATTTAAATTTATCATGGTACACCTGGGCCTTGCTTCTTTTCTGAACTCCCTTCATGCACCTGCTCAGTTTTAATATGGGGTCTTTTGTTCTCTCAGGCAGGAGCAACTGCCTCTCTTTTCCAGCTGAGAAAGGGCAGGTATCTGGTTTGTTCTGCTGTCCTCAAAGCTCTTCTTTCAAGAGCATCTTTGGATCTTTTATTAAAAGTGAATTTGTATTCTAAGGAATAAAAAAATCAGCATAAGCATATTTAGATTGGTAATATGCACACCTGGGCAAAATCAGAAAGCTTTTGTGCTTTTTATTCTTCCCTTAATGAATGCTGAGAGGGCTGTGGGTTTGGGTTAGATTCCTCCAAGGTTTGCAGTTTCTTACATTATTGTTCCCAGATTAACTTCCTCCACTGGGATTTCCCCCTCCCTCTGCCCTCATACGTGTGTGGGGAGGAAGGTGAAAGATAACTTTCACAACCTCTGGGGGCCCTGGAGAGTGCAGGATGAAGCATTCTGCCAGTCAGTCTCTGACTAGTCAGCCGGTCTAACTCTGGCATGCCTCTTTGCCAGACAGTGACCCAGCTCAATGGGCAGCCATTCCAGGTGTACTAGCCATGGTTTTGTCCAGGCATGGGACGAAGCTTTACCTCTGCTCTGGGTTTCAGCTCGTTGTGGATTTCAGAACACCAGAACAGATAACCTCCATGCTTGCTGGTGATGTGCACTAGAACTGATGAGTAGTAGCAGGCAGAGGTATGATTTAATGCAATGCAGTTTTTCTAAATGCATTGCTGAGATAAAATTATTTCCTTTTTTAATTCACTCAGTGAAGTAACAAGAGATGAAAAGACAAAAAGGGAGAGCTCTCCATGTTGATAATTGTTCACTTCTTGCAAAGGAGAATTTCAGTATTAGTTTGTTTTTCTATAAGTAATTTTCTGAAATCCTGTTCCTGTGTGATTGGGACAAGAAAATCTGAATGTTTCTGTTGATATCAGACCCATGTGAGCAGGTAATGTCTAGTTCTGTGGAAGAAAAAAGGAGTAGAACTGTGTCACCATGTCATCAAATGAGAAAGCAAATTAAGAGGCATTTGAGAAATAGGTTTAGTGGCATTTAGGTGCATTCTGAAGAATATCTTTCTAGTCTGTTGTCAGAGTTTTTTTAGGGGAGTCATCAATGTGATTGTGGAGTCAAAAAGAAGTTTTAACGGGAACAAACAAAATGGTGTGGGGTTTTGCTCTAGGCAGCCTAGGACAGTTTTGCCAGTTTAGGTTTTGGGTCGTTTCTGGGGCTAAAGCCACTCTGGTCTCTTCCCACACAGGTGGTGCTGGCTGTGACCCTCGCTGGTGTGTAGCTGCACCATTCCACAGTGCTCCTGGGGACATGGATGTGTGTAAGTGTGCTCCTGACAGTGGTCCTCAGAGTTATGAATGAAGCTGCAATCTTGGCCTCTGGCTGAAGTTGTAAAAACTAGATGACCTTTGAGAATTAAAGTTGATGCTGTGTTTAAATATGCTTTGTAAAGCATTCAGAAGATTTGCTTTTGCAGCAGAAAGGTCAAACCTTTGATGTGCTGGTGGTGGTTGGATGCAGGTCTGTACACTTAGATTCTCTCCCAGCTTCTTGCTTGTGAGTGCCTTTCACCTGAAGGATGAGGGACTAGCAAGTACTTCAAAGGCCCTGAGACTTCGCTTCTTTTTGTGTCTTTTTTAGTGTTGACAGTGTAGTAATTAATGCAAAACTCATTGAGAACAAATTGTTGTCAAAACTAGAAGAGGTGGTGTCTGCCACAGCCTGCAGTGTTTGTGTCTTAGTGACTCTCTCTGAATGTTACGTGGAGCAGGAAGGAATCACTGTGTCATTGTCATGGCTGCATCACAAGTGCGGTGCTTGTGAAAGGAGAACAAAGACTCAGAGGACATGTGAAGGGGAGCATCCTCACAAACCTGAGCTGGTGATGCAATAGAAAATACTCTGGTTCAACTTTTATTAATAGTAGATAGCCTTTAGATGATCTTAATGACAGATCAAATATGTTATTTTGAATGCCTTCTGGATCCTTTTGAGGACAGTGATACATGCACCAATGAGGGCTAGTGAAGCCTTTCCTTCCTGAAGAGTGATGACTCTTGAGTGATGTTACAGATGGTTGTCAGAGAAGATGGTAGAGCAACTGAATAAGACAGGCATTCAGGAAGTAATTCATTGCAAGTCTGCTGAGAAATGAATTAAAGAGGGAGTAAAAGTGAAACACCCTATGGAGAATGGTTTGTGAAGTAATGAACAACAGGCAAGAAGTTGTGTGAAAATGTTCTGTGGAGGAGGTGACACACACAAAACAGATGTTTTTACTGTTTGGTAGTGATGCAACCTAAGTAGCTGCTGATCTAATTACTCTAAGTTCTAGCTGTTTATTCTTGCTTGTCTTGCAATACCACTGGGGGTCTGTATCATTTGAGAGCAAGGAGGGAGGATGAATGAACTGAAAAGGAGACTGTATTTCACAGGATTTTTTTTTTTAAGAATTTTTATGGAGAATGCCAGGATATCACTGGCACAAATCAGGGATCCAGACTGATGAAGTTAGTACTAAAAACACAGAAATGCCTTAAAGGCAGGTGCAAAATGTGTAGTAAAAGTTTGAACTGGCTTTGGTTTGCACTTCTTGAATCATGTCTACTTGGATTTCATTTGGTTAGCACCTGCCACTGTGGAGTTTTGAGTCATGGTGATTCCTTCAAGTATTTTCCACCAACTACTGGTTTTTCGAAGAAAATAAATTGATAATGACACACTTTCCAAATGCACAAGAAAAGTCATTCTTCACTGCTTTGTAAATTACTAGTGAAAATGAAAGAAATGTTTCTAGTGAACTAGAAAGAAATGGGATTTTGCTTATAAGTAAAGGGAATTCTAATCCAGCTGTTTCTTTACCTAGAGTATGAAAGTCCTCTACACTAGACTGTCCCTTCCCTTGCGTCTGCACATTTCCAGAATATTTTTTTTAATGCATAACTTCCTTGGTAATTTACAGGGAACAATGTGGCGCACTGGTAGAAGTTAAATTTCTCTACAGAAGTGTGTATTTGGCATGGCCATGTTCACTTTCAGCTTTACAAAGTAAGAACAATTAAGCATGTGCATCTCTGAACTAAGAGTGCAGTTTCAGTTAGAAAATGCTTGTTTGTAGATATATGGTATAAAATAGAATAGCCCCTTACTTAAGGAATATAGCTGCAATACAGCAGCACAAGTACAGCTGCAAATGCTACATTACATCCAGCCTGGGGCAGGCCAAATGACAGGTATAAATCAGGGCTTTCTGGTCTAGTTTGAACTTTGCTTTCTGTGCAAAATCTGAAACAAAGATTTCCTTTAAAAGAAGGCTCAGGGTGTGGAAATTATTTTCCAACTTAAAGTATCATGCCATCTCTTTCTGTTTTCCATTGGTGATATCATTGCTTTCTTGGGTAGTAAGTAAGTAAATCAGTGTAGAGTCCATGTGTGTGTCCTGTCTCTGTTCCCCCTGCCCTTTCTCCTCCCTGCCACCCGCCAATAAAAATACTTTTAAAATAAAATGTCAGGAATTGGCAGGAGGAGGCACATACTGTTCTCCTGATAATTTAAATGTTGCCTTTCTGTAGGATGAAAGGAGCTAGAGCCTGCTTTCTCCTTCTGAATTGTAAGCCGAGTATCCCCTCCTGAGATGCTTTACAGAAGTGAAGCCCAACTGAGTAAAGGAGCTGGATGCTGCGTGACATTTAACACTGCTGCAGCTCAGCTGCTCTTAGACATATGAGTCCTTCCTCATGCTGTGAAAGTACACCATGCTGTTCTGTATGCTGAGGGTTCTAAACTTCTTAATGCACAGTGGTTTTCTTAAAACGTGGGGGTTTGACATTGTGAGAAGCTGATATTGAAGGGATGAGACTCTGCAAAACAAAAAGGAAATGAAGGAAAATAATAAAACTAGTTATTTGTACCAGCGTCATAACAGATTGTTTTAAATTGTTTTTCCTTTCTCATTTTGTAGCATGTCCTGAGTCCATGGCAGCAGGTAGCCTGACAGGCTACCTCTAAAGCTGTGCTTCCATCAATTGCTGATGTTAGTGCACAAAGATGGACTGTTTTGGTAGGACAAGGCTCCATTGAAGTTACTGCTAATAAGCAAGCCAGCTCTGTTCACTTCAGTCCCATTCAAAACACAGGAAAAGGCTCAGTCTTTGCCAAACTTGAAAAGCTGAAACTATTACAGAGGTTAAAAATCATTTATTTCAAGTGGGTGTAAAACATATTTTCAAAATAAACACTGAAACCACCCCTGACTCTTACCACATATATTAATCATATTCTGTGTGGGCATGAAGTACAGAAAATGTTGAGCTTTGTATTCATTGGTTTTATAAATGCAGGTTTGTTCTAACTAGCATTTAATATAAGCAATGCCTTAGTACTGTCAGATACAATGCATCTTCTCATTATGTAGTGCTACTCCATTGTAGCTTAGTTTACTCCTGGCAAAAAGAAATGGCTCTTTTCAGACCTCCCTAATGTTTAACTTTTTTTTTTTAATGATGTAGTCATAGGTGGGATTAATTTGATTCTTCAATTCTAAAGTGTACCGACGCTTGTCTAAAAAAAAGCTGATGCTAATCCTAGTGCAATAGCTTTTTGTGTTTCTGTAGCAAATTGTTCTCTTAGTTCAGCATGCTCGTGTTCTGTTGTGCTGTACTGATTATTGTCTGCTTTTTAAGTACAGCTCCTTGATGCACTGGGTGATTCTCCTGAGAACAGACCAGTGGTCCATGCGTGGTTTCAGTTTTACATGCTGCTACAGGTGAATCAGTGTCCTACAGGTAAAAAATGCTGGCATTCCCCAGCATGTAGTATGTGAGGTTTGGGGGATTTTTTTTGTTGGTTTTTTTATGTCTTTGAATACATACTCCTCCTGTACTTGTCTGTGTAAAAGCCAAACTGAGCCTGGCATTGTTTGCATGTGGCAGAGCTCTGCTCACCTTTTAGAGCTGGAAATTAAATGTGGGGAATTTCCCTCCTAAAATGGATATATTACTGGGGAGCTGCCTCTCCTCCCTACTGCAGACATTTGCCTCCATCCTGACCTGCCTGTGCCATGAGCCAAGGCTGCTCAGGGCACCAAGGCCTGCTGAGGTGGTCTCCACCTTGCTCTGGTCTGAGACTCACTGCCACCATCCACACCCTGCATTTCTATCTCTAACATGTACCTAATCTCTTTGCTCTCCTGAGTTTTAGCTACTTCACTGAGAGAACAGAGGTGGTGCAGTAGATTGTTGGGTTTTTTTAATCAGTATCAACCTTGGGTTTGATACCATGTTGTTATGACTCTTCTAATCCTCTGATTCCTGACTGAATTATCATTCAGTAGAGTTCATGTGGCTCAGTTGCTGAAGCAACAATGACAGGGTTGTGTTGTGTTGCTTTTTAGGGTTTTGCCCTCTTTTTTTAGCTTAAATACTGCATTAGTGGAGTCCTTGTGTCTTCTGGTACCACTATGCAGCAACAAGATCTGCATCCAAATCTGAGCCATTTCTGTCTTA
>NW_005054306.1:10155912-10187076 GCF_000277835.1 Geospiza fortis
AGTGTGGGGAAATCAAACTTGCCAACCTTCAAAGAGTAATTCCTGGAAGATGGTGCTGGTTGTACCCTTTGTCTCTTCATGGAGATACTCAGTAAGGAAGGAGTTGAATTGGTGGTCAGCTGCACGTGTGCAGTCAAAACTCATTTGTTCAAGATCACTTGGGGCAGACACAAATGTGCTCTAGCCGGGTCATTGCAGACTCTCAGGATCCAGCAGGGTTTATTAACTTGGGCTCACTGCCAAGCAAATGCAACTGTGGGGCTCCCAGAGCAACTAGGATTTGCTGTTTTGGCATGGAGTCCGAGCAGTCAAAGCCTGCCAAGCGTGAAGGCTGCAGGTCTGGGTCCAGTGCGGTTCTTGGATCCAGGAGCTCTAGAAACACATTGCGGATTTCTGACCATATGGATCAGCTTGGGACCATCAGGACTCATTAGGTCAGCAACAGTTTCTGCCCTGTTAACCTCAAGCTTGTTTGTTTGTCTGGTTTTAGTTTGGTTTTTATTAAGGTTTTTTAATGTTGTTGGAGTGCGTGTTTTTTAAAACTTTCAACTCATGAGTTCTGGGGAAATGTATGAGCTTGATCAGCCCCAAGCTCAACTAAAACTTTCTGCATGTGCAGTATGGCATGTAAGGAGCTTCTTGAAAAGCAGACTGCAGAGGCACTGAGTGTACTGAACAGGAACCAGCTCAGGGTTCTGGAGTCAGAGCTGCTGATCCTAAATTGACTTTTAATTTCTCTGTGTTGTGATTCGCAGGTCATTTTGCAGTGAAGCAGTATGCATATGTTTCCATTGTCTGCTTTCTCACAGCCTTTGTGAGCCATGGCTCTGGTGCACTCACCATTACACCCAAAGTATGAAGTGGACATTGTTAGTTAGGACTTGTGTTTGGTTTTGTGGTGTATGTAGCCATGGTACATACACTGAGAGAATATGTTTAATAATTGCACTTGTCAGGGTAATTAGCTTTTCTGTTTGGATTGAAAATGCTCTCTGGGAAAATTGCAATGTGCTTGGTGTAACTCCACCAAGCACAAATTAAATAATTTGAAGACGGTATGCTGGGTAGTCTCGAATCGTTACAGTATTTGAAGTTAATTTTCCTTACAAAATTTGCCAATGCTCGCTTAACTTTTCCAGGCAAAAAGTCATACAGGTCTTTTTTTTTGTTCCTGTGTAGGTGCAGCTGGGACAAGCGGATATAAAATGCCCCATCACAGAGTGCAGCGAACACCTGGATGAAACAACTGTCCTCTATAACCTGCCCCATGACGACATCATCAAGTATAAATACTTCCTGGAACTCAGCCGCATTGACTCCAGCACCAAGCCATGCCCTCAATGCAAGCACTTTACAACCTTCCGGAGGAGAGGCCACATTCCTACCCCTGCCAAATTGGAGAACAAATACAAAGTGAGCATGCTTGCCGGGGCTGTGGGTTAGATGGCACTGCAAAAGTAGGACAGCATTTGGTGAGCATTAAATGAACTTTTTTGTTTCACTGGAGCTGTGTGCAAGCTGTGATTAGGAATGTGAACCTGTAGTACATCACTGATTAAGTACTTAATTGACTTTTAACAGTTCAAGCAGCTGAACTCTTCAGCCTGTATTTTTTTTTGGTAGGTGGCATAATTTTGTCCTGACATACATTTTAATTTAAAGGGTGTTTTCTTTCTGACATGCAAACAATATGGTCACAGTCAGAAGAGGCTGGGAAGGGGAGTTACCACTACAACTGATAATTTTAGACCTACAACTTCTAAGTTTTCCCTCAAACTCTGGGTGAGTGAATTCTGGGCATCTCTGATGTTAGGCTGTTGGCTTTGCTTCTTCCTTAGTAACAGAGCTGTTGTCTGTCCTGCTTGTTGGTTCTGATGTCTTCACTCCCTTACCAGAGATTATACATTACTGTAGTCTCATCATACACAATGCCAAATCTGGAGAAATAGGGGGACGGGAAAAGCCATTTCTGCAACATTTCTTTTCATAGAAAAGTTGCTTATACTGTGACTTCAATCAAAGATAAAAAGCAAGAATTTGGATTAAGCTTTGAGTTGCTTAAAGTCCATCCTGAGTTCCAGAAGACAACAGTGGTCTGCAGCACCGTGTTCTGTGATAGTTTTCCATCCGGTTATTAGATTTGTTGTGGTTAATTTCATGATTGAGCTGGCCTTTCCTGGACAAACCAGTTCTCCTCAGTAGGAGTTTAGATGACTGTTTAGATAGCCCTAATTACACAGCATAATATTCAGCCCAGTATGAAGATTAAAAGGTGGAAGGTTGTGTATTCATTGGAGTTGAAAAGTTGGTAAAGCTAATTCTAAGTTACGAGCTATTTGTGCATATCTGTGTAGGGCATGAATTACATGCCACACTGTTGGACTCAGTGTTTTCAAATTTTTGTCATCTTACATTGAGGGAAAAAAGTCTGAAACTGCAAGTAGAATTCCTTCTGCCCAAAGCTATTCTCCTTCACTCATCTGCTTCATCGTCAACACAGATCAGATGTAACCCAGGGTAGATCAGAGTTTGTAATGCTTTGGCTGCCTCCTCTCTTCAGGTGTCAGAGGCTATTAGTGTCCCACAAGTGTGGGTCACTGGTGTTGTATCACAGGTCTGCCAGAGCTAAGAACATTCCTCAGGGCATAACCAGTGCTCTTTTATGAGTTAAAATGCTATAGTTAAAATGTTCCTAACTGCCCTACAAACCACAATGGAAAAGAATGGGAGACTGTGCGATGCCTAGTACAAGCCAGGAGCAGTTCACTGGTCATGTGGTGGTTCATTGTGTATACCTGTGATCTGCAGATCTGAAATCTCCTGGCAACAGACTCAGGCAAAATGTGTCCTTTGAGCTGAGCCCAGGTGTTGTGTGCAAGAATGTCTACTTGATGCTAGTCAGAAATATAATTGGGAAAATGCTGGCAAGCAGTATGGGTGATCCTGGTCCACAGAGCTTCAGCATGCTACTTGAACCTCAACTGTTTTCTAATGTAGGTACAGTTTAGTGATTTGTTTTAAGCTTAGCACAAGGAGAAGTTGTGTTGCAGGGAAAAGGTTTAAAAAGATGACTGTATATGACATGAGTATATGTGAGTGATTTACATACACACATAGCTGTGGACCAATATTACCTGTTTTCTTAGGTTCTCATGTGATTACATGTACAAACTGTGCCTTATTTTAGGCTGTTTGGAGACAAAGACACATTTTCTTTTGTGTATAGCATAGGAGACATCTGACTGGAGGCTTTTGAGGCTGCCCTGTTCATGTGCAAGTAATATAAACAGCAGTTGCAACAGATGAATTCTGCACCAGCACTGCAAGTGTTGGCTTCAAGAGAATTGAGTCGTGTGGGGAACACATATGCACAAGCCTACTGGTAGGGTCACAGCACAGCCAGTACACTCACTCTTTTATACACTGCAAGGGGAAAGCACTCTAAAATCCAAGACTTTATTTGAACTGATGCTTTAAAAATGTTATTGCCATTTCTAAAATTTTATACAGTATTAAATTACAAGTAACATGGAAATTTAAAGAGGCAGCAAAGTTTGAAATTAGTTTTTCTTATTATAGCTGATTTGTGTCAGCTAACTTGATCTAAATCCAGCAGTTCAATTGGCTGAGATTCAAGTCTGGGTGTACTAAGCCTAGAAAGTTAACATGTATGTTGAGGATGGAGGAGGAGAAGAAAAGGAGAACTTACTTATACAAACCTTTCTTCTACTAGTAGTGCCACTTAGGGCCACACAGAACAGCAAGAGAACTATTGAAGTTTCTATATAAAATATTTTTATAACAAATGGATCCAGTATTAACTCTGAAAATTTCCTTGCTCCCTCTCATATGTTCTGAATTGCAAATGTAATGTGGTTGCAGAGAAGACCCTAACAAACCTTTGTTCAGAGCTATTATGCAAAAGAGCAATGGAAATGGACAAAAATTGAAAAATTGCTGCTTTACCTGTTCCGTTGTGCATGGAACAGGTAAAAGTTTCACAAGAGTGAGTAAGAAGACTTGTTCTGTGAGGAAGCTCTGGCTTTTGCCTGTTAGAGTTAGTTTTTTGACCTGCCACTTGCCATGGAGAAGCAATACTCTCTGCTCTGTGAGATTCATAATGAAGTTTTCTTGTTCAGTTCTGTCAAGAGATACACGTCACATAAAAGGAAGACTTGAGTGCTTGTGTTTGCAAATGTAAATGTTTTTTCAATGCAGTTGTTACACAAACTGTCTTTTTTTTAAACTACTAAAGAGTTTTAAAGTTGTTGTAGAACTAGCAGGAATTTGTACCAGCAGAGATGCTTTGATCTGTTAGCTTCCTACTTTTGGGTCAGATTTTAAGTGGCAGATGTCTTCATGGCTATACATGGCTTCAATCTGCCTTGAGCCTCAGCTGCTGCAGGTGTGGTGATTTTGCTGTGCTCTCCCTCCTCTCAGCAGTTCATTCCTGCCAGCCTGCTTTTGCTTATGTTAATGTTTTGGTGTCATACTGGGAGCTGGATCAAAGATGAGCCCTAATGGGGTACAGAATTTGTTTGTTTTCTTGTTGCTTATTTTCAGCTGTTTCAAGAGAGGGGATGGGTTGATGATGAGGAGAAGGAAGATGTTTTGGCTGGAGCCCATATTTTTTTTCAAATAAAGTGACAGTGTCTGCAGCTAGAGACTATAATTCATGTAATCAGTTAATTGCATGATTAATTTGGCCATCCTGTTGTATAACTACTGTTCCATCAAGCAGTAGAAAATTCACTAAGCTTTTTGTACCTTCAGGTTACAGGAATATTTTTATGAGCAGTCAGTTTTGCTATCATCAGGTCACGTTGTGTTTTGTGTTGAAATTATCTATCAGTTTTGAAAAGTCTTTTCCTGTGAGGTGAGGAAACTGATAGACAAAGTAGCTTGCAGTAAAGAGGCTTGGTAAGAAAATGGAAGATGTTAGCCTCAAAGGTCAGTGTTACAGAAAACTGAGAACCAAAAGAGTTAGAACACAAAATTGTGTAATCTTTTCTATTTCAAGGGAGGCTGATCTCCAGGTGGCATAGAAATTATATCCATTCTCTCAATTTTAATCAACAGAAATAGGAATCATAAAATAAGTGGGAAAATATTTGTGTGAGTAAAAACATATTTGAAAAAACACAAGGTTAATGTTTTGTTTTGCAGATATAGTTTGTCTGCTTTGCTGGACTATAATATATTTTACTGGTTTAAAATTATATGTAGATAGCATTTCTGCTTCCTTGCTATGGTGATTTCATGCATAACTACTGAAGCATGAATCACATAATATTTGACTTTCCTTTCAGAAAAGCAAAGAAAAAGTGGAATAAGAATGTGAAAGACTGCTTTAATTGCCCTGTTCTGTTTGTTTCTTAAGCACAGGGGCATCACATTGCATCCAAGTTTGAATGGTTTTAGGGGCTTTTTTTGCAGCTACGAGTTCCAAGAAAAATTAAGGTTCATAAGTACTTAAGGTACATAGTTTTCTTTGCTTGCTTCAGTTATGCTCAGGAAGCATTGAACCTACAGAGAAGTGAAACAGCCCATTCAAAATATAAAAACTATTTACAAGTTTAGTTTTGAGGAAGGTGCTGTCAGGGTGACAGGTGGAAGAGGAAACTGGTAATGAAACATAGAGTTCTCACTAGTTTAGTTAGGGCCATTTGTGGTAAGAAATGTTATTTTGAGTTCCTGTGGTTATAGCCTCATCCTGTATTTCAGTACTTTCTGATTAATGTATTTGGAAACACCTGATGTCAGTGTGCGTGTGTAAGTTTAAATACATATCCTGGTGACTGCTGCATTGCTTTTGCTTATGTACATGCTATAACAGAAAGATAGAGTATGCAATTAATTTGTCACATATTCATCAAAAAACAAACCAAAAAAAACCACCAACCCGCAGAACTTGTGGTTTAAATTATGTTGCCTTTTTTTTTAAGGAAGAAGCTTTAACTTCCTGACCTGTTGATTTGGGTTTGTACTTGTTAACAACAGTGTTCTATCTCAAATGTCTGAGTACTGCAACTGATAAAAGTTTTCAGGTTGTAGCACATTGACTTGTGGCTACAAGCTCCATCTTTGGCTAAGGCTTAACAAATACTGAGCCCTTCAATATGATGCTTGCTATAATCTGTCTTCCCAGCAATAGGACACTGACTTGTGTTGTTGAAGGACATAAATTCAGTGCAGGGAAGGAGTGGGGGACAAAAAGGAAAAAAGAGAGATCTGGGTTAGGATAGGTTAGATGACTTTCTTGTGCATATTGGATTTTAATGTATTGTGTAAACATTCATCAGTGCTCTGTTTAGTTTGGTTAGTAGAAATATATATGTATCATTCTTTAGGTTCCTCAGAGCAGGAAATTTCCTTTTTGTTAAGCTGGTTTAATTAGGAGAATTCATCTGGGAAGCCGAGATGCAAGTTAGTATGTTTCTGTTGATTCAGCATATTGGCCGCTGGTTCATTAGATTTTGAGAAAGGACGCTGCTTTGTGTTGCTTTTGTTTAATACTTCATAATGGCCTTGGAGGAGTTTTCAGGTAAAAACTAACAATGTTTGTAAGCCACGTGTTTCAGTCCTAATGTGTTGTTTCTCTTTAAACAAGATGTAGTGATTGCATGTGTAAATAATTGTGGCTAGCCCCAGCAAAATATGTAAGGGAGATCAGAGCACCTACTTTGGACTCTTAATTGTAGTCAAGGAAGCATAACACCAGTTGTCAGGACTCCACAGGAGGGCACAGCAGCTGGTGGGAGTGAGAACTTGAGAAATATGTTTTGGTGACTTCACATGTGACTACACTCTGGGATGTTGTTTTCTGAGAAGTACCCCTATACATGCATGGTCAGCACAGATGCTTCTGTGATTTGGTGGTGAACCAAGTCTGGACACAGATATAACCAAAACTGCTTGGTTTGGCTCATTGAATTCCTCAGTCCCATCCATCAGCTGGGTACAAAGCTAGGGCAGTGCCAGACATGGACTGCAGCTGGAGATGGTGGGCAGGGCTCAGCAGTCGCTTGAGTGGCTGAGATGTTTTGCTGCTGAGCAAAGTGAACATGTTGCAAGAGCCTGGATGTGCCTGAGTCTAAGGTGTCTTCTAGTTTGTGCTGTCCTTAGTCATGATCCAGGTTGGAGGCCTGTCTTTCATCATATAAGCAGCTGCAATGTGCCTCTGTTTATTACTCCTGCAAACACAGCAGCTGCCTTAGCTTTTCATGAAAAAAAAATAAGCAGGCTGTGGAAGAAGACGTGATGACGATGGTACCTGTTTGACACAATGAGTTAAAACTGAGGGAGTGGAAAGAATAGATCCTTTCTCAATTTGAGTATGGCTTGTGGGTTTTGCCATTAGGTGTGGTCTGTAGCAAGTAGGCTGTTTGGCACAGGCTCAGCTCGCCTTGACGCAATCAAGAGCAAAAGGAGGTGCCTGACTTCCCGTTGGTAGTTGTGGCTCTTGGATGAGAGCCTTGCTCGTGGCTCCTTTTCCCAGGACCATTTCAAATATAAGCTTCAGAACCCGTATGAAGCCGAGCTCTGTAGCGCCCCTTGAGAAGACCAAGTACTTTCTGTAATAGCCTTGGCAGTGCAGTTTATTCCTAGAGAAAGACAGATCCACTGCACTGAAAACTGTCAAGCTAATTTTCAGGCATTCTCACAAATGTATTGGAGGCAATTGAGTAAGCTTTCTGGATTCTGCCTTTTGTCAGTTGACCCACACAATCACTTTGGGAAGTAGTGCCTGTGATTAAGCCCAGCTACTTGTGCTTCATTTGATTGAGGCCTTTCCCAGCTTTAGCAATTACTTCTGTATTTTCTCTTTTTTGATAAGGAAAAGAACAAGCTAGCTTCCACAACTTCTTGTGTTTTTAAAACAGAGCCTCCAAAAGATGTTAGATCTTTGCTGGACAGCTGCTCTCGTAATTGAGGAGCAAGCAGTGGTTTTGAAACAGGCTTTCTAGTTGTATTAGCACCCAGCTTGCAAACATGTGGTGTTTTCTCATTCATACAGATCCAGTGTCCATCTTGCCAATTTGTCTGGTGTTTCAAGTGCCACTCTCCCTGGCATGAAGGCGTTAACTGCAAAGAATACAAGAAGGGAGACAAGCTGTTACGTCACTGGGCCAACGAAATCGAACACGGGCAGAGGAATGCCCAGAAGTGTCCAAAATGCAAGGTGAGCTGCTCTCCCTTGGCTTGCAGGTAGTGGCTTCAAACTGTTCAAATATACATTTAAATATACATAAATACTTGTAGCTTCTGCTCAGCATTGGAAATGAAATTCACACTTGGTGTGCAGTTTCTTGTTAATGACCCACTGAGAAAAACAGGTCAGATTTTTTTTGCTGGTTCCTGCACTGATTCTGCAGAGTGTCTGCATGTAAAGAAACATTATGGAAATTATTGAGAGGGGGCTTTGATGAATCATAGAAATCTTTGGGTCAATTAATTATAAAATAAATTAATCCTAAAATAAAGCTTTAAAGAAATTGAAAGCTTTTGGGAAATTCAGTGCCCTTTGTCAGGTTTTCCAGAGAGTTAGAGTGTATTCAGTGTCTGAGTAAGGCTGGAAATACTCTGTCAACAAGTTAACTAAGGGAAACTAAGTCTTGGCAAAACTCTTAAGTTTTGTAGGATTGAATGTTACTACTTCACAAGCTGTACCTCGAGGTGGGACTTCACAGGCCGCACCTCGAGTGCTGTGTCCAGTTCTGGGCTCTTCACTTCAAGAAGGACATTGAGGTTCTGGAGTGAGTCCAGAGGAGGGCAACAGAGCTGTTGAAGGGTCTGGAGCACAAGTCCTGTGAGGGGTGGCTGAGTTCCCCCTGAGCCTCCTTTTTAACCTATTCATTCTCCACAACCACCTGAAGGGAGGATGTAAGCAGGGGGGGTTGGCCTCTTCTCCCAGGCAGCCAGTGACAGGACAAGAGGGCATAGCGTCAAACTGCACGGGAGGTTCAGACTGCACATTAGGAGGAATTTCCTTGCAGAAGGGGTTGTTAAACATTGGAATGGGCTGCCAGGGAGGTGATGGAGTCACCAGCCCTGGAGGTGTCGAAGAAATGACTGGATGTGACAGTGCCATGGTCAGGTGACAAGGTGGTGATTGAAGGTTGGAGTTGATGATCTCAGAGGTCTTTTCCAACGTGGATACTTCTCTGAAGTCTTTCTCATTATTAATTTTCAACACTGAAATGCAGTTCCACATCCTAAAAATGTCATTGATCCCTTCAGAGATGAGAAGTATTTCCAACTACTCAGAGGAGATGCAGCAGCCCTGCACACCCCTGCCCCAGTTGCCCTTAATAAAGGCCACTCTTAAATTTTTTCACGATTTTTTTCACAGCTACCAACAGTAGTATGTCAAAACTGGACTGTTTTGTAGAAAGCTAATATTGAATGGGAAGTTTTACTTATAAGCATACAAAGTATATGTAACACTTTGAGCCTTACACTGTGCAAATAAGAAAACGTTTATCAGTTTACTAAGTATCATATTTTGGTCTTTGAGAAAGAAATGCCTGTGATGCCATGGCTTGAAATTGAAAAATTTCAAAACACTGAGCAAAACTGTAAAGCTCTGAAATTAGCAGCTCGTTGTTTACCCTTCCTCCTGCACACGTGTGACCTTTTAACAGAGTTTTTGCAGCTTGCTTTTTGGTAAGAGTTCATAGATTTGAGTCAGTTCCAAAAATGTTCACTTTCTGGGAAGTCTTAAAGTAAAATACTTCGTTCCTTTCAGAGTGGGAAGAAGTATCTGTTTGGATTTTAATTGTTTGACTTGTGTCAGATTTTATGACAATGGGAATGATGTAACTTAAATAAATTGTCCAAAAGATTAAAAAAGTGGACCAAGCAAAAAAATATGAATGTGGAAAACCAGGAGTAGTAAGAAAGCTGATAGCTGGAAAGAGAAAGGAACTAAAACTGCTAAGTCTAACATTCAGCATGAGTAAGTTAAAATTTAAAATGTTGTGTTTAAATATTCAACTGTTTTCACCATCTTCAAAAGAAAAGGTTGAACACTTTAAACTTACATGGCTTGTTACTAATTCTGAAGCACGAAGTTGCATGAGTTTGGCTGCTAATTTAAAAAATACTTGAGGTTTCTTTTCTTAATCAAAGGAAAATAAAACCTCCTCCATGGTGGGAGGCAGTATGGAAACTTACAAAACTAGCACAGAAAAAGAACCTCTGTTAAGTCCTTCCTGGTAATGTGGCACTGTAAGTGAATATTGAAGAGGGAATTCAACCTTTTATTAAACTGTGTTGCTACCTCAACTCTTGATACTTTCTTCTTCAGAAAAAAAGTTCTTCCTGCCTACAATGTCCAAAATGTTTCTTAACATAGATTTTAGCTTTAAATCAAATCTATAATCTGCAAGTAATCAAAAGTAACACTTAGCTGGCAGTTAGTTCAAAAAAATACATCTTTGGGTAGTTTAAAAAATACATCGTGAGCAGTATTCTTCATCAAATCTTTAGTAGGTGTTTGGGCACATAGGGATATAAGCATTCTGACAGTTAACAATTAGAAGTCAGGGGGATTACATCTAATACTTCTCTGCCTCTCTCTCCCATCCATCCCTCCCTCCAAAACCTGTTTATAAAATCACATTGAATTAGATGAGAATCCTATTTCCAAATAAAATAAAGAATGACAAAGAAAATCATTTGTAACATACTATTTGATTTATCCATGTTCTAGGTCCAGAGAGGCCATGTTTCTGGTGAAAACATACTTTATTTTTAACCTCTTTCAAATTTGGGTTGAAAATTTGCAGCAGCCAAAAGTGGCAAACAGATTGAGGCAAAGTCAATATTAAATTGTGTCTAAAGATACTAGTATTTCATCTCTACATTAAAACTGAAATTAATGGAAATTTAAGGTAGAAACTTAAGTAGAGGTAGTTTCTTTACTGAAGTAATATGTAAAATTACTGGTAGCTTCCAAAGTGTGATACTGATTACAGTGTAAACTGTGACCATATTTTGCAGATAGCTTCTGGAGATAATTATTTATACCTACAGATACATACACACACTGACTCTTTTTAGCTGTACCGTGGAGAAATTGAATGCATTATCTTCTCTGGGCATGCGGGTGAGAAAATCTAAACACACTTGGGGGTATGTGTATACCGAGGCAAATCCTCAGGCAAATATTTCAGTGGTTTGGGTAAGTGATTTGAAAGAACATAATCCTTCATAATGTCAATATAGCAGGGTCTGTTAGATAAGCTTAAACTTGATTACTTTTTCCTGTAGTAGGATACAGCTTTTAGCACATCTAATAGGAATGGCTTATATTTACCTGGTCTCTCCAAGATGGGTTTACATAAGATAATAAAAATGTCACAGTCCAAATGCTTAATCGTAGGTTCATGTTGTGACTGTGTGTCAGTATGGAAATATGGAAAAAATGCTACTTTTTTTAACTGTATCTTAAATTTATTTTTACTCTTTTTTTTCTTAATACAGCCTTTTCCAAATTTACTATACACTATTTTGAGAGTCAGTATAGACAATTTTTCTCAACAAGACTTGTCCAAAAAGGGCTGGTCTTGTTCTAGAGTAAGTTGGCTAATAAGTGCAAATTTGCTACATTATTGGATGTAATTTGCTGAAATTTATAACATTTTTTTCTTTCCCCAGTACTGTTTTAAGGGGTTATTTTTTAGAATTTCTTGGTATGTTTGCAACAAAATGCTTTTGTTTACACCAGTGTTTTTACAGTACAGCAAACCAAGGAAATACTCCATGTTGGTGTTATCTTACCACAGATTTCAAAAGCAGCAGTATCTGAGGAAACACCACATAGCAGCTCTGGCTTAGAAGGCTTTGAAGAGCAGTGGAAATTTAAGAACAGGCATGTCAATGCAAATAAAAGAGTGTGTACTTCTTATCTGTTCTGATTCATATAAGCATTACCTAATAATTCAGGGTATAGTTTTTGGAAGCACTCTGCAAATTAATTCTCGTCTTCTGGAGGGAGGAGAGTCCTTATTTGTATAGAAAGTGATAAAGCTGTGCAAGTTTTTTTCAGAGGTGGAGGAGACATGGCCACTCATCTCAGAACTCTTGGCAGTGATTTCGCTAGACGATTTCTTTGAGAGGGCATGTAACATGCAGAGGGGGTAAAATGAGGGTCTGAAATAGCCACTGTGCTACTTCCAGTTCGGAGTCAAGTAGACAACTGATGTGTTTGCCCTTGGTGTGTAATTTTCACCCCTGTTGTTCTGGAAGCAATTCTTGGGTTTCTGAATGGCTCGCCTTCCCCTGTAAGGTGGGTGTACGTGTTTGGTTTTGAGCAGGCTGTGGGTGCAGAGTGGAGCCTGTAGCTTTAAATGCATGAAGGCAGAAGTTGGACTTGCAGGGGCCATGCTGCAGGGGAGCCTGCAGTCACACTGCACTGGGCC
The DNA here is from genome assembly GCF_000277835.1 of Geospiza fortis. NCBI lineage: Eukaryota > Metazoa > Chordata > Aves > Passeriformes > Thraupidae > Geospiza > Geospiza fortis. Next base: position 10,168,338 of record NW_005054306.1, read on the forward strand.
CTGCATGGCTGCAGCTTCCCACATACAGCGGCATTCCCGGCCCCACACATTCCCCGGCTGCCTCCTGTGCCGCGGTGCTGCCAGTGGGGCAGGAGCACTCGGGATACCCGAGCCATCGGCGATGGCTTTCCCAACCTATGGGTTTGTAATACATCTCTGTCACTGGATTATCCAGAGGGCGTGGAGGCATGCCCATGTGAACCGGAGATGTAGTTGATCTGGCGGGATGTCATGTCTTAGGCTTGAAAGCAGCCCGACCAAATGATCCAAAGTTCACCTGGCATTGTCAGTCTGCAAAGCATGTGATAGGGAGTTCAAGCCCTGCATCTGAGGTTCGTGGGGCTTTTTACTTCATTTTTTCTAATCAAGTCTTTACTCAGTGTACTTGCCTATACCTTTTTTTTTGCAATTAAAAGGTATAGGCAAGTACAGCTGGTTGTTCCAGATTAGCAGCATTTGAAGACAGTTGCATGTGCAGATGTGTATTGTCTGAAATATTTTTATGGTTGGCTTTTTGAAGAAGCAAATATGAAGTGCATGTAGTTATGGTATTTGTCTGTAAGATAATAAATCCTTATCACCTTCTTTCATGTTTCAGGAGGACAGTATGTCTGGAGAATTTAGGGCAGGACCAAGTAGATGGACAAATGATTCAGGAGTAATGCATGACTAACTGGAGCTGGGAGGCTTCTAGGAAAGCATGGGTAGAAGGATGGCAGGTAGTTTCTAAGAGGTGGATATTTCTGATATGAATGGCAGAACATAAAAGGCTATTGCTAGCATCTCCTTGAAGTTCTTACTACTAATAAAAATTACCTTATTTTTGGAATATGAAGTAATTTTGGTTTGCATCTAGGATTTTTATAGTTTCCATGATTCTACAGAATTACAATGAGGATGAGTGATAACTTAATTGGGTTGGTAAATTAGAGAAGGGAGAGGAGAATTCAACAGTCTTGATTGAAAAAGAAAATAAAGCAACTAGTTCATTCTCATTAGTCACAAAATCTAGTTCCCTCATTTACATTTTTAAGATAGAATCAGCAGATGAGGAAAATTACCCTTAAAATTACAAAAGTCTCTATAGTTGCTGTCTGAGTTGGTCCCCTGAAAAATTAATTTTAATTAAATTTTGAAGTTAATTGGTCAAGATATTTTAAGTCATTATTAAAATACCTTTGTTTCAGTTCAAGTTAATCTGAGGAATTACAGTAACCCCAGAACTGGAGTCAAGATCTTTCTTCACATGTAACCTGAGAAGTAAGAATTTGAACTGACAATGTAATGTCCCTTTTAGAAAAAAAAAATGTATATCTTCTTAAGTTATGTTTAATATTGGGTAGAGATCTCTTTCTGCTTTGCCTACTGTCAGTGCTTAACTGTGAAAGTTTTGAAGTCAAGTGGCTTATAAAGTTCATCAGCAATGGTGGTTTTTCAGATGCTTCTGGAAAACAAGACACCTGTATACAGCAGAATTCCTTGGGGTAAAGGGCAGTGTTTGCTCAGTCAGACAAATTTTAATCTATTAGAATACTTGCCCACTAGAAAGCTTTTTTTTTTAATAGCCCAGTTCTCTCTTTTGTGAACATTTTCCCCTCTTTTGTACAAAAGCAGTGTTTGAAAGTGGCACAGGGAGGCTGTCAGGGGTATCTGGATCTACTGTTACCTTTGTAACTCTTTTTACCATGAGTGTTGCAGGTGGAAAGCATCACTTTGGTATATGGATAGAGTGCAAGTTTCAGTAGATGTTTGGGTGAGCAAGGTGAGAGCCCAGATCATCCCTGAACACCAAAGAACAAATTGACCCTCCCAAGAATGCTGGATACCCCAGGAGTCACGAGCCTCTCTGGAGCTCGCTGAGCTTTCAGTGTCTCTGATGCTTGCAGAGCTACTCAGTGGTCATGCCATGTCTTTGCCTGTACTTCCCTGCGAAATAAATACATGTAGGTAAGTATAGGAGGTTTCAGGAGGCATTGATGGATCTGTTGCAAGTTTCAACAGGTGAAATTCAAATTGGATGTAATGGAAAAAACTATTCCCAGGCAGGATGGTGAAGCATGATATAGATTGCTCAAAGAGGCTGTGACATACCCATGCTTGGAAATTTTTTAAATCTAATGGGATGAGATCTGGAGCAATGTGATCTCTCTGGAGATATCCCAGCTTGGAGTTGGGGGTTAAAATAGATGACCCCTGAGCATCACTTTCAACCTCAATTATTAGGCTATCTAAAATTCCACTGTGGAACGTGGTCTTGGAATGCAGGATGGGGAACTATTTAGCAGGCAATTGGTAGAAAGATGGCTGTAGAACTAGGGCAGCCCTGTTTCATGCTGTGCTGTGGGTATCATGAGAGCTTGGTGTAAGTTTTTATTCCACATATATTTTGTGGAATTTTTTTTTGTTTTTTTAAGAAGGAGAAAGCATACATAGTTCTCAAATAATGTACTGTAACAGCAGTGTCTTTCTGGTGTTTATTACAAAATGCCAAATCAATTTGTGATGGAAAAGGGAGTGGAGCCACAGGTGGCCTAAGAGGGAAACCCATCTGGGGAGGGGTCAAACAGAGTTCATAATTATATTCACTGTGTTGCTTTTATTTTTAATAAAGTTTGGTGATAACATATCTACTTCAGCAATTAAACCAAAATTTCAGTAAGGGCAAGAATTCTCATCTGATATGAAGAGCACTTAAACAAAAAAGGAGGATTATGTAGGAAGTGGGAATCTGTAAACAATAGAACTCACATTTAATGCTCTGAAACATGCCTCAGAAAACCATTATTGTCTTAAGCCAGCTGCAGTATTAATTAATGCAAGTACTGACTTTGCAGGGGGTTGCTTGCAGCTTCTTTTCTTCTGGCACATGAACTGCCCCGGGTAGCACCCGCTTTCCTGTGCTTAGGAAGGGGGGGAAAATAATATTTCTTCTTTCCTTCTGCTCATCCAGATCCACATCCAGAGAACGGAAGGGTGTGACCACATGACCTGTTCACAGTGTAACACTAATTTCTGTTACCGTTGTGGGGAGAGATACCGCCAGCTCCGCTTCTTTGGAGACCACACGTCAAACCTCAGTATCTTTGGATGCAAATATCGCTACCTCCCCGAGAGACCACATCTGAGGAGATTAGTGCGAGGCTCTGTCTGTGGTGAGTGCATTAGTGCTCCTTGTGGAGAGCTGCACAATGAAGGGATGGGGGGATAGGGCAATTATAGTTAAATTAAAACTAGTGGTTTAAAGGATTGAATGGACAACTTGTTTTTCAGTTATTCAAAAGGTGGCTTATTAAGTATATTTAAATATATGGCACTTGCCCTCCCTTTTTAGATGGACTATGTATGATTAAGTATTGTGTCCTCTTCTCATAGCTTGTTTCCTAATTTTTTTTTATAATACATAAGCAAACTGTATAAGTGCTGTCAATATTCATGTCTCTGGCTGTGTTCATTATTCCCAAAGTATATTGGAGAAATGGGTCAAAGGAGAAACCTTATTTAAATTAACCTTGGTGTAAATCTGTTTGAATAAAGTGCTCTTTGGATTTGAACCTGCTCTGAGTAAAAAAAAACTCAAGGTTTTCCCATATAAATAGGAGGACACTATTTTAACTGTTAGCTTTAGTTCAGATAAAATCAGCTTGAAACAAAATACAACTTATATACATTAATTTTTCTCACTAAAGTATGAGGCTGAAAATGTCTTTTTATTAAACCAAAAGGCACTCATAATATGCTTTTGAGCCAGATAGATGTCTGTTTCAACCTATAGAAGCACAAGATAATCAAGTAGACTCTTATATTATGTGTTGTCTTTCATGTATGTGAAGTTCAGTAATTGTACTGAGTTTACAGCATGTAAGGCGACCTATAATGTTACAAGAAATGGATGTATTAACTGCCAAAAAACAGGTACCTGTCAAGGAAAAGATAACTTTCCATACTTTGAATTAAGGCATAAAATTTGGAGATGACTTGTAGTTCACCTAGGATGAGGAAATGCTTTGAGCTTGACTGTAGAGGTAAAGGCAAGAGACAGAACAGGTGGGAAAAAGCAAACCTGAGGTGAAAGCATTACTCCTGAGCCAGACATGTTCCCGTAAGAAAACTAGGTGGTTTTCCGAGCAACATAAGAATTCACAAACACAAACTCATAGATCTGGTAATGAAAATGCCAGTCTTGCTGCTCTGCATCGTGGGGGATTTGCAAACCTGGAATGCTTATTTTAAAAAAGTGGCAATATGGCATCCAAGCCCATTAATTTGACCTTAGGAACTTGCAAGGCTTTGGTAACAAACTTTGAGAGAAGTGATTTAAAAATACAGAAATAACTAGAAAGGAGATAAAAATTGAAGATGGTTGGAGATGCATACTCTGAAACATTTTGTAGAGATGAATTGCAACACACCAGAAGATCTAGTCTAGATGAAAGACAGTGCTGGCATTAGGGCACATGAATATGTTGTTGATTAAAAATTTAGGTTTAAACGTCAAGAACTGTTTCAAAGCACTTAGTAAGATTTCAGAGGAGCTTTCAGTAATAGCCACAATTGAAAACCATGTAAGCTTTTTTTAAATAGATCTTGTTATTTTGGTGTAATTAGTCTGCTGTAGCAATAGATTGTACTCAGAGACATTACCAAGTCAGTGCTGCTCCCATGCAGAATCATGGGTCCACTTATTAGAATCATAGAATAGCTTGGGCTGACAGGGACCTTTAAAGGCCACCTGCAATGAGCAGGGGCACCTTCAACTAAATCAGGTTGCTCAGAGTAGCAACCTGATTATCATTCAGCCTGGTCTTGGATATTAAAGCTCCATGGTAAATATGTGTATGCTCATATTTACAGGATCACACGTAGATAAGGTATAACATACTTTTATTTTCATCTCCTATTTGCAAGTGTACTTGTGGTTTGCATTAATTAACAAACCAAGAAAGATTAGCAAAGCTCAAAACCTCAGATCACATTTCTCATAGGGTTTTCTGTTAAAAATTTCTCTCCAAAACTCCCTCTGTCATATGATGTGATTTCTCACAAGAAGGGTCATCATCTGAATAGAGGCAGAGGTACCTGAATCTGTCAGCACATGTAGTAAGTGCCTACATTTTTACAATAGCTTGTTAACACTCAAGTTGACAAGAATTCAGCAAATTCTTCATCAGTACTTATGACCTTAAATCTCTGTCATTTCTACGGCTCTAGATTTGAATATTGATCCTGATACTCTTTATGAATAACTACCAAAATACTCCAGAGACCCAAAAGAACTCATACATGAAAATAAAAAACTAAAATCTTCAGAAATTTGCATCTGATTTGAATTTGGGAATTGAGCTCACAGCTCTTCTCCATTGCAGTAGATTTTGGCTGTGACGTGAATGTGTGAGCCATTCTAGGTTGTTGTACTCTTTTCCACATGAGGGTACATGTGGGTTTTCACATTGATTTTTAAAAATGTGTTATATTGCTGTAAGATTGTACCTCCTGACCTTTTGAAGACTGTATAATCCCAGACTGTGATACAGTTTGCTTGTGGATTATGCCATTTTCAATGCCGGAAATTTGCTAGGATCATCTCTCTTTGTAGAACAGAATTCAGCTGAATCGATCTGTGGCTGTTAATTGGGCTTGTACACAGGTCTGCCTAATGAGTCTGTCCCCAGCAGTGGTCAATTAGAAATAAGATCTCACTCCCTGTTTGTTTCCAGTAATCATTGCTTTAGACACTTTCTTACTTAAGGCTTGTATCTGAACTTTTGCTTTGTAAACTTCAGTGGATGGATCCTTCCCTAGTTTTAACAGTTCTTAAATTTTGGTTTCCACAACATTTCTGGTAGAGGCTCTGGGTTTTCACTATGTGTCAGGTGGAGAAAATCCTGGGTTTTTTTTTATTGATTCCTGATAATTTTATTGGCTAGTTTTGTTATCATGAAATTGAGTAAATAATAATAGCTTTCTGGCCTTTTCATATCATTTTTTTATGGAGCATCTATCAGATTCTACTTTGTCATGATATTGGATTTATTTTTTGTTTGTGTTTTGTGTGTTGAGCTGAAGCTTACTGGTCTTAATCACTTAAGATCAAATTTAAACCCAAAAATGTTGAATTCCAGTTAGGGATCACACCCAGGCTCAGGGAGGTCCCAGTAGCTAGACCTGAAAATATATATATATAAATACTTCATCAGGCAAAAGAGGAGCATTATCATCAGGAAGTGTTACTGCAGAAGCCTGGGTTTTAGTTCTGTTCTGAAAGTCAGCAGAAGAAGAGATGGTAGCAGAGATGCCATTAAAAGCATAGACTCTACATTTTAGTAACATGTACTGAGAAACAGAGGTTGGATTTCCTGTAGAAAAATGCCTCTGCTAAGTAGCTAAGTAGTGGAAACTAAAGGAATGTTATCTTGGCTGTTGGGAGACTGGTGAGGTGTTGCTAGATATGTGGGGGTTTTGTATGACTTTTTACTTTATTGCTATGGAGATGAAATACTTTAATAAATGTGATTTTGTAGCCATGTGGAGCAAAGGTTTTTGGGTTGTTTCTAAAATCTGGCTAGATGGAGTGTGTAGAAAGATCACCACAAGGCAGGCTGGCATGCTGGCATGATTTCTATTGAGGAGCAAGTGCACACAGTCACAAACTGCTCTGCCGTAAAAATAAGGGAAAAGAATTTATGGCAGTATAATTTTAAACATAATTTTCTTCATCAACCAGCTGTTATGTAAAAGTGGTAGCAATCACAGGGAGAAGAAAACCTCAGAAGTGATCTCTGACATTTCTTTCCCGTTAGCTAGCATGGTTTTTAGAGAAACTGTCCTGTGACAGTGCAGTGGATATATTACCCTAAAACCTGTAACTAAACCCAAAGTTACCCAAGGGAAAAGTATTCCCTCGTGTTTCCTGAAATACTTTGTTATTTTGCAGAAGAATGTGGTTCTCTGTATCACAAATAAGGCAACCCTTCTGAGACACCTGCAAATACAGTTGTTGTATTACCACAGATGTCTGCATCTTCATACTGGGCCACCCAGTAGAGAAATTGTTTACGATTAATTTGAGTGTAATTGTAAAAAGATTCTGTTTCAATTGCTTTTTGTGAAGCTGTCCTTTAGAACTAACTTTGGACAACAGCAAACTGGCTGTCATAGCCTACTGCTGAGATGACCACATGGGCTAATGACCCAAGATTTTATTCAGCTCTGAGACAGGCATTACATTTGCTCTCTGTGCTCTCAGTCTCTGAGCTAACAGATGTAGGACAGTTTACTGCCTGCAGCAAACAGCCTTTGTCCCAGTGACATTTCTTGGTGTGTGATGATTCTATGATAAAGAGGCTTGTAATCTTCTGCACTATGACAAACAATGTCTGTCAAGCTGGAATTGGATATAAAGTAGTTTTCAATTCGGACATGTAAAACTGAGCATTTTGTAATTGTTTCATAGAATGCAAATAAAAGCCATTGGAGCAAAGAGTACATACCCACTGCGTTGCCGGTGATTGCTGCTGTTTGTACTCTTCCTGATGGCAGCATTTCCAAGCCTTATTCACCTTGTGTTGTTTGTTAATTTTAGTTTACAAAGGTAGAGAAATATTAAGGATTTGAATGTGACAGATATATAAGTAGAAATAGTATTTGTTTTGAAATTCGGTCTTTAGAAATAATGCATTGCTAACCAAAAGAGGATATGGTCTCACGATGATAAAGTCATTTTATTCTATAAGGTAAATTATAAAAGATAACTACACAGTACTCATAACTTCATATTCACAGGCAGAAGGAAAGACACTACTCATGCTTTATTTCAGCTCTGAGTTTGTCAAATATAAGTGAACAAGTTCTTGAATTAGCTCAGGAGCTGTTCTTCGTGTCTGAAAAGAAGTTATTCCAATTGAAGGCTAGCTTAGCCCTTCCCATAGACTCTGTTTCTGCATACTTAGTCACCAGCTCAGTGATTTAAGTTTTTAATAATTTTGATACCAAACATCATAATTTTCTAGCATTCTTATTACACGGCTATTAATGAAGTAAGGAGTTCATATCATAAGCCTCTAATCTTTTACAAGCTTTACTTGAAATTGTTGAAGACTCTGGTGATGTTTTAAAATGCTTTTAGCTTCTTATTTTTGGACCTTTCCTGAGGTTTTTCATCACTTTACATTCATGCTTCTGTCTACACTTGTATAATGTACTTGACAAGTTCTATGTGTATAGAGCAGCTCAGTGGAGTCCCAGGAAGGTATGCCATTAGGATGCCTAGCAACTAGAGTAATACAAATATTTGCCAATTTTTTTTTCTTCTAGGAATTAATGTTTCCCACCCACTGCACTCCTATGAAATTTAAAAGCTATCAAAACAGAGCAAGAAAAGGACCAGTTCATTTAACTGCTGTAAATATTTCCAAAATATCTCATTTTTTCTTCAGACTGCTCAAATTAGTGTCTCAGGTTATGGAAAGGTTTACATCATTATTAAATGTAGTAATCCATTTACTGAAATCTGATATGAGTGACTTGAGGGAGGGAAGAAAGAGGTAAGAAACTCAATTTTTCTCCCATTCTAAAGGTGACCTTTCAAACACATACCTAACTTGGAGAAAATTTCAAGTCCCTGCTCACACTGCTGGTGTATCAGTAAAAATGCCTGCCCTCCTGCATTTTCAGACAGCTCAGTTAAGGGATGTCTTTGACCCAGCTGCTCAGCCAACAGAGCCAGGGAGATTCTTCCATTGAAAGCATGCAGTGCAAGGAAGACGGCTTGGGTTCTGGCTCAGTTTCAAATTTACATTTTCAGCAAGACCCCTGCCTTCACTGTGTGAACTTCTACAAATCATGAACTCATCTGAAAGTAAAGAACCTGAACGTGCTTTATTTGTTCTTGGTTTTATGCTCCAGCAAGTATGCTGCTCAACATCACTGCCCTACTCATGTGAGAGCCACAACATATCCTCATAAATGTAGATCCAAAATAGACTTGGCTGTGGTTTGACTTAGACCTAAATCACAGCTGTACATGAGCACTTCACTGTAACCTTTTAAAGTGAGCAGAAATGTATTTAAAGGTGATGGTCTCATCACCTTGAGCTAACCTGAACTTTCCAAGATGCTAGTTTGTTTGGCATCTCTCCAGGCTGGTTGCTATGCAGTAGGATTCCAGAGAAGCCAAATTATAGTAGCTTTATAGCTATCACGTTCCTGTCAATGCTTGAGGGACTTCAGGATGGGAACAGAAATAAATGCAAGCTGTTAATGTATGAAATAAGCTGTGCTCAGAGAGTTGTGGTGGCTGAAGAGGGCAAAGAGAAATGTTTATAGGGAGCTGACTGGGTGATGATAGCTCTTGGCTGAATTTTTAGGATGAAATTACAATAGGAATCCTATTTTTAGAGGTAAAGAGTATTATTTTTAAAATAATAGATTAAAATATTTTCTGATATTGAAATATTTATAAATTGTTGGAAAGGAAAAAGTAAAACCTTCTTTGAACTGTTTAATGAATTTTGCATTTCAGCTGGAAAACTACTCATTACACCCCTAATATTGGTTCTGGGACTGGCACTGGGAGCCGTAGCTGTTGTAGTAGGTAAGAGTTACATATGTGAATGAAACTAATCCTGATTATGCAGTGACTTTCTCTGTGTGACGTCTCAAAGACATGGAGACAAAGTACAGATTTCACAGATGCTGTTTTAGTATTAAGCACATTACTTTTTTCTTAAAAATGGGGATTTTAAATTTATGCTTACTAGCTTTATTTTTGTTCCCATTTATTTCATTCTCCAAATAAACATCTTTAACTGCTCTAGATAAACTGGCAAAAAGTTCAGAGTAATTTAAATGTAATCCTGGGGGCTGACTGACTTGGACCCAGCCTTACAATCACCCCATTGAATCACAATTTTATAACCTCAGTCATGTGTGTGGCAGGATTTTTAGGGAACTAAGGCTTAGTCCCAAAAGCTCACCAGCTTGAAGATGCAACAGCAACAAAGCAGCACATTGAGATGAGTCAGTCTCAAAACGTGATCCAGTGAGAAGGCTGCCAAATTGTATTCCATCGCAAAAAGTGGTACTCTGAACTCATTTGATTACAGTATCAAAGCTCTGTTGATGTGGTTGCATTGACGTGGACAGATATTTTAACAAAGCTGCTCTTTGCCTGGCTTAGCTGAGTTTTCCCACAGAAAGGAGATTAGCTGTGACAACAAGGTATAATTTTGCTCATGTGAGTGCATATCCACTCTTTATATTGGCAGCAGTATGTCATTGAGGGATCATGCTGCTTCACAGCTTTTCATCAAACTGCTCTTTCCACTGAGAATTTGCAGTGTGTGCCCAGCCCTGAGGTATATTGGGGTGTGGCTCCTTTATATTGGTATAATAAAGCCAAAATACACCAGGATAGCTATATTAATAAGGTTGGAAGTAACCAGTCGACCTATAACCAAAATACTATTACAGCTTTTCTAGACTGCATCTGGCCAAATACGGAATATTGTTGTAATTTCTGTATTTAGACCAACACTCTTCAATGAAGAGAGTGAGCAGTGCTTATCTTAAATATTTATTCTATTCAATAGAATTTTTATGCCAAAATTTTAAACAATAAAGGCTTCTTAGTGCCAGTAAATCTTATTTATTTTGGTCTGTAACCTGGTATAATCTATGGTGGGGGGAAAAAAGCCCACTTTTTAATATACTAAAAATCGAGAGGGTTTTGCAGTAATATAGTAGCAATATTTGCAATAATAATCAGAATGCCATTGAAGTCTCATCCTAGGCTTGGCTGGATAAGATATGATCAAGGCCAGCAGTATGAGCAGTTCCAAAAACATTGATTATTTATAGAAAAGTTTTGATTTGAAGTAATTAGAGCAATATTTGCTGCCAATCACTATTGGAATAATTTCCATTACGTAGCTGAAAATCATATTGCACCATTTACAAGGCTATTAAGCAAAACAACAACCCTGTGATTGTAGTAGTCTTTTGTTCTATGTTGTTCCTGTAGTGGTGTTTGAAAAGAAAATCTTCGGCCGTTTCAGTCACCTGGTGGCAGGAGGAAGAGGAAGATCCTTCTCATTTGGGTTTGAAAGAGTACAGACTATTTGAAAAATTATTTTTCACCTGAATGATTGTGATGTATTTATTTATTTTTGTTTTTACAGTTTCTTTCTCTCAAAAGACTTAAAAAATAGTTCCCTGTCCAGGCAAGCAAAACACTTGATATTATTAAAGATAAACATTTGGTATTACTTCACAGTAGATGAGGATGCTTGTAAAAATAAATAAAAAGTAAAACTATAACGTGCTGTCTCTATTGCATGTGAATCTAATTGAAAACTAGCTTTGAATTTAGATCTAAGAATTTCCAGAGTGCTTTTAAAAGCTTTGTTTGTACCATATACCAAACAGCATGATTCAGAAATTAATTTGTCAGAGTTGAGTGTAGGGTTAGCAGGAATTTGTTGTAACAGAAAAGAGTAAGTGTAGCTTAACTCATTATCAAAGACACTGGTTGTTGCAGGCTAGTATTTTTTTATGCTTGTCCAAATGCCTGGTCAAATTCTCTTGAGACATGAAAAGCTCTATCTGAATACATATATCTAAAGAGCATAACACATGCAGAAAGGATTGCATTTAATTATGTGTTTTTTTCATGTTTCCTTCTTTTGGCAGGTTTATTTGTGTTTCCTATCTATTGCCTTTGTAAAAAGCAGAGGAAAAGGTCACGGACAGGTATGCCCTGGTGAGGACAGACATGACTTGCCTGAACTGAGCTGTTCCTGCAAGGGCTATCCATGTTTTGTGCAAGAGAGCAATACAGTGCTGGTTACAGCATCAAAGCCACCGCCAGGGAAGAAGGATGGGGTCTCTCCTGCCATCTTCCCTCAGCTGAAAACACTACTGCAGACCAGAAAGCCTCTTTGCTCTGGTGCATTCTCAACAAGATGGGCCCCCTGACTGCTGCTTTTTAAATGTTTTTTGGTTTTGTGGGTTTTTTTTTTTTTTTAGTTATTGCTTTGGAGGGGTCTTTTGAGTCTAAGTTTCTGAACCAGACAATCCAAGTCTGTATTGTAGCCACAACTCTACTACCGATTTGGCCTGTGAAGAAAGCATTTAACTTCTACCATGTGCTCGTTTAACTTCAGTGTCGGCCTTTAAGGTGGAAATGTTTAGAAGTGTTTGGACTCTTACTGTGTACTGAGCATACTACTTTTGGTATTAAAAACTACTTCTGTAAATAACTTCCATCACACAGCATTCTGTTCAGCATACCAAAACCCCATCGCATGCCAGAGCACGACAGCTGGTTATCTTCTGAGCCCTCCTGCCAGTGGAGTGCACATTGCCACCGCCAAACTGCAGTGCCTCAGAGGGGAACACCCTTAGTACTGGAGCGCCGTGATACTTAAGAATGTGGTGATTGGTTTCACTTCAGTAATTTATTTATGACAGTCTGTTAATATTAATGGCAGAGGGTGTGACAAGATTTCTTACAACAGGACTTCATTTTTAAATTCTCACAGTACAGAAAAATATCTGAAGGGTTTAGATAATAAGATGTGTCAGTGACCTAATCTGTCCCAAGATATCCCTGAAATGTGTCTTCAGGGAAGCTGGAAACCTGCTCTTTTTATTCTGACTTGGAATATGATACACATGCTACACACTACCTGTGTGAGGATTGACTTGATGAAACTTTATAGCCTAAATAACATTTTGTTTGTTTGTTCCCTTGAGTAGGCTACTACTACGTAAGTCTTGGAGTATCCACTGATGTCTTAGGAGGAAAATCTGTGAATCCAGGGTAAGGGAAGTGATCATAAATTCTTAGGAGACCACTTCATTCTTACTTTCTGCTTCCAGTGTTTCTCTTCCTGGCACATGGCAGTTCTGAAGAGAACAGCTATCTTTGCTCTTTTTTCCTTAAGTTCTACTGTTTGCTACCAAACCTCTTTCTCAGTGCATCACAACAAAAGCAATGTAATTCAGCATAAGGAGTCAATTACTGAGAATTTTTACACTTTTAATTTTAATCCAAATCTATCATACAAATATAACTTAAAAAGCTAGAATAAATTTGTTTAGACAGAACACTGAAACAATAAAGAAAGGAACTGAATAAAAAATACCTACTTCATACTGTAAAAATACAAGCTAATCTTAAAGAAAAGAAGATTGGATTTATACTGTTAAGGTACTTCTTTTCAGTTTGTGTGTTTGAAGATACACACATATTTATATATCTATGTTGGTGTATATATGGGGAAAGGGGAAGCAAGAAGATGGGAAATGTCCTTAAGAGTCTACTGACTTCAAAATTAAGGCTTGCAAAAACATATCATTTAAGAAGATGTACTTTGTACCACTTTCTTTGAAAATTGTTGTTAAATCTGAATCCTCTTGTAATTTTTAAGCAAATGGTGTTCTGCCCTACCAATATAATACTGTTACAAGATACTTTGACTTTGAAACCTCAGTGGAAGAAGCTGATAACTTTTGTTTACCTGGAAACACAAATATCAGTTTACCATAGTTGGCTAGTATGCTTGTTTTCTGTCAGCTTCTGGTTTTGTTTTCTTGTGTTTTTGTTTTTTTTCTTCAAGTGCACCATAGTAGTCAATAACTATTTAATAATTTCCATTTGAATTTAAGGGCATGTTTACCCTGTTATCCTAACAGTAGAAATAGTACCTTTCAAAGATTTGCAAATTAAGAAGGGAAGCAATGATGTTTAGAAATAAAATTCAAAGCCTATTGTCAATGCAAATTCACCTGTTATTTAGACTTACTTTCTTCTGAGACACATCAGTTTTCTATTTGTGTTCTGTCTGAAGTTGGAAGCTGCCTTAAAATTGGTCTTGGTTTTGAGTGTGTTTTCTGAGGCTATACATATCAGTTGTCTTTGGCTTACTCAGGGATTTTTATTCCTCTCTTTAAATGTCAAATAATGAAGATATTTTTATATTATTTAGAAAAACTTTCAGACCTCAGAGAGTGAGATATATATAGATAGATTTGGGTTTGCAATGCAGTCTGTAACTTGGTGTCAAACTACTCCACTTGAGAATATTTTAGTACTTGAGATTATCTGTACTTAACTACACAGTGGATTAATTTCCTTTCTTTTCCTGGTTCTGTGTAAATGTGAGAGATATTCTTACAGTCTTTGTAGCTGTTTTCACTCTGCCATGTTTGCCTTTTTCAGTTTTTAACTAGAGTTCAGTAAGATCTGAAACTAAGATACTAAAATAAAGAACATAAAAAGGAAGATAATAGATCTGCACTTAATTCTATTCAGAAAGTATGTCCTTGTGGATGGAGAAAAGGAACATACAACTCAGCTCCTACATTAATGGCCATCTAGGCCATTTTGATTTTATCAGAACAGATTAAATCAAAGGGAAATGGTTCTTCATTTTCTATACAGAGCAGAAAGAGACATCTTTGACCTTGTAAAGATGAGTGAGTCTGATTGTGCTTTTCCTGCAAAGAAAAAAAAGGAATTACAATAATTTTTGCAGTTAATAATTTTGCAATTGCAAGGAATTAAGATCATTTGTTTTGTAGAACAGGATAATTGTTCAAGAACCTGGCAGAATAGAGGTATAGAAGTCTTTTTCCATCTGTATAAAAATATTCCCACTTGAAAAGTACATAAATACAATTTTTATCAAAATTGTATAATAAAACCTACTAAAGCATGAGAAGTAGCTCAGTACAAAGCTTCATGTGGTTAAATATTAGCTTTTAAGCAACTCATCACAGCAAACCTTATATGCATCGAAACCATGTCATTTGTTTTAAAAACATTAATTTATTCTTTTGAAAGAAACAGAATGAACTTTATAAGGAAATTATATGAGTGTATTGTGTTTTTTGTTACTACTCTAAAGAAACCATTGGGCTGTTCTACTCCATGTTTATTAGCAGAAAACTTCATCAGGCAGCTATATTAACCTGCTAAGGCAGATTCCACACTACTGTATGCTGATCATCATGGTCATTGTGTTTGCTTTAGCAACAGTTGATATTTAAGGTTATTTATCTTTGTGCAAGGATGTTGCTCATCAGTGCCTGTGTTCAGACTAGGAAATGCTGAAATCCATTCTACACTAGCCTTCTGTTCCAAGCTTGCTGAGGCTGGGTTTGCCTGTGTGCTCAGTTGTGCATGCAGACACACAGTCAGAGCTGGGGCTCTCCCCATCCTGTGCCATGGCTGGGTGTTCCCCCATCCTGCTCCTGCTGGGAGGGCTGGCTGGCCACACCACTCCCCACGAGCTGCTCTCCCTTTCTCCACTATGCGGAATTTAGTTGAATTTCAGTAGTGGGGTCAAGTCCCAGGGCTACTCAGCCATATCAGCAGCAGGATCATTTTCTGTCCCATGGCATCTCAGAGCATAGTTAGGTATATGTAGAGAGTTTATGCTGGAGCTTGTGACTAGAAAAAAAATTTTGCTTTTCCTTATGTAAAAAACTGTGCTCTTCCTTTCCTATTAGCCAATGAGAGTAATAAGCTGAGTAGGAATACAGGCAAGAAGCAGAAAAACAATTCCAAGGAGCTTTGTGCTGAGCTGACCCATCAGGCTTAGTTCCGTACAAAAAAGTCAGTGAGTCTTCAGTTCTCACCACCTCTATAATATAAACAGCATATTCCTACCTGTTCAGTGTCATTAAAGTACGGTGCACTTTGAGTGATCTATTATCTTCCTTTGAGGCAGTGCAAATGTGTAAGGGAAGAATTTGTGTTTGGTTTTGATGCTCCTAATACTGACTTGGTAATTCTTCCTGGTGTGTTAAGGGTTTTTGTAATTTACACCTATTTATTCATTACAAAATTTTTACTTTATTAAAAATATTAATTTGCAGGGACTACTGCCAATTTTAACTAGAAAGCATTTTGGATCACTGTCAGGTATTCTTTTTAGCCAAGAGGCTTTTTGCTCTTCCAAGGATTGTCACAGTTTGTGTGATATTAAATGGTGTAGGTGGGGCAGTAATTCTCCCAGAGGATATAAATTTGCCAGTGATGGAATGGTTTCTTATGCCAGTTAGGTTTGAGAAACTGTTTAATATTCAGTGGTCAAACAGATTGCCATGCAAATTATTGGTTCGTTTGTTAGTTTTTTGGGTTTTTTTAAATTCAGTTATGTTATTTTATTTCTTGAGCAAACCTTACATCATAATTTTTGGTATGCTAATTGTGCAGGTTCAAGTTGTGGGTAAGAACCACAGATTGCTGTTACTGTTATAATCTATATTAGATCTCTGCTGATGGAAAGAATCCTACATGAGGAGACTATTAGATAATTTCTTACTTTGTTTTCATTTTTAAGCCTTATAGTTGCAGTGAGTCAGCTTCATTCCTGACATCAGTCACAGCCCCATTAAACCAGAGAAAACTATTTTTGTGCCAGTGTGGAATTTGGTCACAAATACTTTTATAGAAACATCTGGAAGTGTGTTGATAGCCATGGAAAACCTGGTTCACTTCTTAAGAAGTGCAAACTACGATGGAGCCACTCCTCTCATTGCAGAATGATGCCAAGGTGTTTCGTAAGCACAGGAGAGGGAAGGAGTTGCGAAGAATTTCCAAACAACATTCTCATTAGAGCAGATTGTCAGGAGAGGGGATACTAGCTTTTAATATAATAAAGAAACCTTAATGCTTTGAGTCACCAATAAAATTAGAAACAATACCCAAAGACAGTGTTAATTAACATTTCTTCAAATTATGCTTTCTTCAATGTAATAAATAGCAGCACACTGTAAGAAATGGAATTGCAGCTGTTCAGTATTTTTAGGACTTAACACACAAACTTGGGGGTGCACAACATCTAAAAAGTTATGTTGCTGATCTGTTTGGTAGTTTATCTTGCTACTGTTACATGAAAAACCAGCTGAGCCTTGATTCTATTGAAAGACAGTGTTTTCACTGTTGTTACAGCTTGAGTACTTAATACTCCAAAACAATTTTGTAGTAAAACTAACAAATGCTTGCAGACTGAAGCTTCCTTGCTGATTCTTCCTTACCTTTCTGTGCATAAGAGTTCAGGAACCATATGTTCTCTCTGCAGTAAGGAACAGACTGCACATATTAGGCAATTAATCACTGATGCTTCTCTTCTCTTGGCCTAATAGTGAAATGCCATAAGGTAAGGAAATGAAAACTGATCTTAGAGTGCATGCTCTGATTTCAAAGTTAAAAATGTGTAAGAAGTTTTAATTACTCCATAGCAAAAAATAAATACTTACATTTTGAAACATAATTCCAGCTGTTAATTTACAAATCTGTCTGTATAACACAATAGTTATAATAGTGATACATTTATTAAAACATGCATATTGTGCAAAAGAAAACCTTTTCTGGTGCTTATTTGATTTATCAAAATACGAAAAATTAATCTGAAGTGTTTGGATAGATTAAAGGCAGAAGAGAAGCCTATTGTGTAAAAATATTTGTTTAGCATTAATGTGAATTTTGCACATATCTTAAACACAATTGCATGCCAACCCCATTCAGTGTTCACCTTGTTGAAAATTTGTCAGACTGAAAACAGTATTTCTGAAATTTTTAACTTATTGTCACAGAGCATGATGTTACTAACACAATGCCACATTTACCTCATTTTTAGAAGGAAATACATTTACAGAATTCAGAGAAGCTGTTCAGGTGTTTTGAACCCGTCCTGTAAAACTAATGACGCAGTCAGAAAACATCTTCATGCCTTATGCAAGCTCTGGGTGAGCAGATGGATTCAGTCTTTAGTCATGGACTATGTTTTTGCATAAAAAATGCATTCTTAAGAGTTTTTCATATCAATTTGCATCCTACTGCTTTGTGTCAAGAAATTGCAAGGACAGAGACAGATTTACATTTCACTGTTTACCATCTCATAATAAATTGTTTACGATGTTTCCATTCTTATACACTTCGTTTGTATGCACTCCTTCTCATTCTAAATCTCATAATTTGAAGCTGACTCATGAAAATGGCTGACGATCAAATTGCACCTGTAAAATGTGATCTCATAAGAAGTGGCTTCATTAATGCTTTGCTGAGATACAAGCAAAATATTAATTTTGTTGTATTTACATTGCTTAAAAGCAAGATGCTGAAGTCTTTTTCTTCAGGGCTTTTAATTTTGAATTTTTTAAAAGTTACTTAAACAGCACAGTCATCTTTGTTACGTAACTAACCATCTGAGTACAAAATAATATTTTCGGGTTTTTGTTAGCTCTTGTCACTATGGTAGAGATGAGAATAGTGTTGAAAAAAAGAAAAAATTATCTCTGAGGAGTACAAGCTGAATTTAATTCCATGACAGTTCAATGAGAAGTCTTCCCTTGCCCCCATCTCTTGTTTTGTGTATCTTAGGGTGAAGGTTCCCTTTAAAATAGGTTTAATTTGAATGGCAAGGAGTGAGGGTAGTGAGATAATAGATCACACCCTTTTTAGTGTACAGGCTTCTGGCACAACTAGGGTGCTGGGATTCATTAAGAAAGCAATTTCTAGTTCTGCATTTGGGCAGCATACAAGCTAGATGCATCAGTGATGGGAACTTTTTGTAGTATATTTACGGGATGACTAAGAACTTGTAAAAACTGGAGGAAGGCAATGCCCATGAAAGCAATGCTTGAATTCCAGTATTTAGTGTTTTGTATAATGAGGGATTTTAAATGTGTAAGTGCCTTATTGCGTGAAATAAATGAAAGATGTTCATACCCC
>NW_005054306.1:10187086-10198466 GCF_000277835.1 Geospiza fortis
TTTGCTGAGAAAGTTGACAAATGCTATATTAGGGAAGAAGTTAGCTTATCATAAAAGTAATCTGACATGTTTATGTTAATTCTGATGATCTCATTTCTGTGGGTTTTTTTAACTTGCTCTTTGCCCCCATCCCTCCCATCTTCCTTCAGACTTCTGCAGACATGCATCTTAAGTTGTTAGTCTGGCTCCTCTAACATAAGAAGCCCTGAGTTTTCAACCACTGAAAGAAACACAGCCTGTTGGAGAGGAGAATTGAGCACAGCCTGCTGTGGCTGCACCTGCCAGCTCACAGGCTCACTGGTGCCTTGTTCACCCTAATTGTTGGAGGTGGAAGCACCATGGAATATGGAGGCACATGGAGGTGCACTGCAGCTAGGCTGGGACGTAAAGCAAGTTGAGAGCATTTCAGTGTTATCCAACTGGAGCTATCCTGTTAATACAAGTTGGTAGCTCTTCTGGGCTGGGTATCTAGGTGGATGGAGCCATCGATCAAGATGGTGGTGCAGCTCTGGGATCTCTGCCCAGCATTTCACTGCAGGGTGGGAGGTGTGATCTGGAAAAGTATTACTCATTTTGCCATCTTCTGATAGCTTCAAAATGGGTGTTGTGGGGTTTATTTCTTCTTACTTCATTTTCCAGAAGACAGTGGAATTCTACCCTTTAGGTTCTAAACTTACTAAAGTACCTGTTTGTTCTTACTAACATTGATGCCACTGTTGTCAATCTGTTATTGAGGTCAGGAATAAGCTACTTTTCTAAAGCTACCTTGAATTTCATGAGCTTATGGAAGCAATTATCTGCCAAAAAAATTGAAGTATAAAAGGTAATTATCAGAAGGAAGTTGAGTTAATGGGGGGTAAGAAGAAAAATTCAGCTTAGAAGGTCTTATTTTTTATAGATTCATGATCACAAGATGGTTTTAATATGTTCAGTTTCCTCCACTGAGAATTTGTAAAGAAAAGCAGGAGAAATTAAAATGAGTATCCCTTTGAACCTTTTATTTTCCTGAAACTCTTGAGTTTTTCAGAACTGTAGGAGGGGCTTTTTTTTCCACCCAGGAGTTATTAATTGGTGATATAGCTGTCACATACTGTGACTGTTTAGTCAGGATTCACCTTGCATATCTAAAGGTTTTGGTGATAGGGAATTTGATTTAGAGCCATACTGCAATAAAATTATAAGTGAATTATTACATATCTTAATGACTTCTATTTCAGCATTTGCTCAGAATTTTAAAATTTGATCCTTCTATAATCTATTAAATAGAAGATGCCATGTGTCAAAATACTCCTTTAACCTTATGAGTTACTGTTTTTTGTTTATTTTTACTAGTTATTTCCTTAAATTAATTTTTTCTCTCCTAGAACCAGCATTCACACAACCAAAATGTTGATACGATTTCCCCATTATCTTTGTCTTGCATTTAGCCAGAACTATATTTTCTGTTGCCAAGTATTGCAACAATGGTCTTCATGCTGTAATAACTTGATAAAATATTCAGTAGTCTTGGGCAATATTTTACAAATAATTCATCTTCAAGTTGTTATTTTAAATGTATACCAATAATCACTGTTGAGTGTGCTACCTATGTGGCTGCTTTAGTTCATGTCAATGTTTTGTAAGGATTATTTCTTGCTACCCTCTTCAGAGTGCCTTTTCATTTAGGAGGTCTAGAAAGATGGTTCATTGAAGTCTTCTGTTGAATCTACCATAGTAATGTCTGATCTTTAAACTTGTCCTGATGAATGTAAAACTAAAATCTTGTTCTTTAAAAAGCTATAGTAGACACAGGTTGTATATGCACATATACCTGCATGATACAAGGGAAGGTATTCTGCCAATGTTTGTCCTGCTGGACAGGACCTTTCAAAAGTAAGTGAATTTTTTAACAGTTTTATTTTCAAAATGTTACCTCACTAGTATTCAGTAGTAGATATGTCTCTGTATTGCTTCACTTTGCTAAATACAATCACGGTAGGCAGTTTAATTTTTAAAAGACTCTGCGATGAATCTGGTGTTCGTATGAGACTGAATTTCGTAAGACAAAACTTACGGTACTTTGTTTCCTTTAAAGGCATTCCTTTTACTTACACTGACATCCCAAGCCCCTGTTAGCAACAGACTGAAAAAGTGCTTCCCCATGATGAAATGGAAGAATGTAAAGTAGCATTTGAATGCACTCCACCCATCTTAGAATCAATATTCAGAAATGGGGGCAGGGGGCAGTGATGTGGTTAATTGTGGGGAGACATACATTGTAGAGTTCGTTCACTTGCACACAAGGGGTTTTACAATGTCATCTAGTAATGTCTACCTAATAAAGTTTTGAAAAAGAAAAATTAAATTGCCTGAATGTTTAACTCTTTCTTTAAGCAATTCTATGCATGAAGGATAGTTGACAATCTCCAAGGAGTCTTGCTTAAATTTGTAATACTTTTAATGATATTTGTATAATCTTTTTTAAAAATCACAGTAAATAATTTAAACTTCAGAATCTTTGTGTTCTCAAACCCTGTATTAGTCACTTCACTCTTTAGCTGTTGTAACACTGAAAATGAAAGCAGGTAAAAAGCCAGTTACTGTGGTGAATATTTTAATATAAAGTACTCCCTGTCGTGTGCTGTCATCTCTGGCCACTGCTTTCACTTTTAAAAGCATCCTAATATGCAACACAGAATTTTACCTTCTCATGAAATGTTAAAATGTTAGCATAAAATAACTGAACACAAAATTAGGAGAAAATTGCTGGAATCCAATCTTCCCATTCCTTTTTTATGACTACTTTGTAAAGATTTATTGCTTTCAGAGGGTTTCAGAGAAAGCAGTCTGTAGCTGTAAACTTGAAATTGGTAACCCATCAATTGATGCAGTTGCCTGTTCTCTCTGGAAAGGAACTGTGTTCAGTTTCCTTACTAGGTGAGCTTTCAGTATTGATGGAATGTGTTTTCTGATGTGTTGGGGATTTTTGCACATTCATGAACAGGCACACAAGGTACCACTTCTACCTACAGTTTGTTTCTGTAGGAAATAAAGCTGAAAACCAATTCCCTGTCGAGAAATACTCAGAAAAAATCTCGAGGCCTATGCTTTGTCCCGCTGGTAGAGAAAAAGCCTTTCAGCCCTCTCCCCACGCCCCTCTAAAACAGGATTTGCAACAAAATGTCAAGGACATCATAGCAGAGGCTCCTTATCTGCAGGAATTCTAGCGTGCAGTGTGCAGCAATGGAAGGATAGTCCACAGGCCAAAGAAATCAATAGCCCTAGAGCTGAAACTGAAGTTAAACTAACTTCTCACTTGCAATCTCAAACTGTTTGACAAAAGACAGCAGACTTTGATTATAAGCATGGTATTTCCCCAAGTAAATAGGACTAAGGTGCTCCACAGAGATTACAGATACAGAATTGTAATCTCTAGATGCTCCCCTTCAATCAGCTGATTGACATTTGGTGCTTTTGAGGGTTTTCATGATTTGTTTAGTAGTTTGGCTTGAGCAGTGAGATGAATCACTGTGGGTTATGTGAAATACTGAATTAGAATTAGCAACTGCGTAGACTGTTATGCTTCTAAAAGGTCAATACAGCTTTTATGAAGGAGTCCTGTCTTATCAACCACAAAGTTTACTGGCAGGTCAGCAAGTTCTGTAATTCCTTGCAATAGTCTCAAATTAAACCTAGACCTGGGCTGAGAAGGAGGATCCTACATGGACAAGGTGGGCACAGTATGGTCAGAACATACAAATTGATTGTTGTAAATAGCTTTTGCCATGAAGGGAGGATGCTACTTGAATTCTGCAGAGAGTTGTATTTGGCTTTGCTCTTGACTATATTTGCAAATTATCTGAAGAAACAGGTAAGCAATGAGGTAATAAACAATCTTGAGTTACCTGGGAGTGAAGAGATGCGAGTTAGTTACAGTAATCAAATAAATGGGGTTTGGACAACAACAAAATAGAGGTAGGTAGGTTATTTGCACGGAATGATATGACTGATGGATATTGGTTATTGTGCTTGTACCAAAGGTCTCTAAGTGATACAGGAAATAAAATAGTCATCTATAACAAAAAATAAGAGTGCATCTTAATGAAACAATGAAAGACTGATGAAGTCTTCTGCCAAAGGATATTATAAATGCTGAGAGCATTTACAGGAAAACTGGAGCAATTACAGGAGAGAAAATGGTTCTATACACTTAATGTATAGAATACCAAGTTTGGCTCAGAAAGTCTTTTGAGTCAAAAATCTTTGGAAGCCTGAACAGTAGTCGATGGTAGTACTTTTTTGCAGTATTTTGCATTCTCCCCTAGATCCCTGGTTTTATTTACTGTCAGAGAGACTATTGGGTTCCCTGAAGCTTGCTCTGTCCCAGTATTTTTAGGTCATTTTCTTTTAATTGGAATTCCCTAGGTAGGGGTAATGTCATAGTGGATCATAGCAGTGATCCAATGAGAATGGGAGGGATATGGCCTCTTCCATCCTACTTGACCATAGAAAACACTTTACCATGGACAAGATGCTGATGGGTAAGACAGGGGTTTGCAAAGTTGTGAAGTGGTGCAAATGTGTCCCCTTTGTGTAGTGTTCTCACCACCAGGTAATGTTTTTCCACCTGTTCTGAGCCATGTTCTTGCCTCAACCTAATTTCCACCTAGCTTGTCCTCTTACTCTCTCTGGGATGTTTTCATGATCATCTCATCCTTTCCCAAGCTGTTTTCCTCTTCCTTAATACTTCCCTTACTGGAATACTGAAATAATCTGAAGGTAAGATTTGGGTTTGTGATCCTCTAAGAGTGTTGTATGCATCCAAATCTCTCTTCTATGCTGACCCAGACCTTCACTCCTTGACCATTTTGGATATAAATAAATAGCACTACTTCTCTAGAAATATTTCTTTCTAAATGACATGCCGTAATAGGTGTCCTTTACCCACTTTTGTCTGCCTTCTATTTTATCAATCCCATTTTATTTTGTAAATTATATTTTCTCTTTTGTTCTCTTTATGCTAAAGAACTGTTGGACAGTCTCAAAACTCCAAGTAGGTAAAAGTGCAGCAAATCGAAATAAAATTACAACAGCAGAAAAGCAGCCCTGTGTGATTAAATGGGACTCAGTAGACATTCCCCTGCCTGATAATTGTACACTCCTCATTTTGATTATTTTTTTAAAATTTTTATTAGCATGTGCATGATGCATCTCAAACATTACCTGCAAGCCTGTTTTGGGTGTTTGGTTTTGGTTTGGGTTTTTTTTTCCCCTTGGGGTTTTTTTGGGGGGATGAGGGGACCATGGGGCTGGGGTATTTTTTTGTTGGGTTTTTGTGAAGGAATCTGTATGCACCTACTGGCTGATGGGGGATTGCCCTTCCCTGAGGCTGAAGCCAGCTGAGAGAGGGTTTTGATGATCCCTGTGATGCAGGGCTTCCCAAGTCACACCCCCAACAGCAGAGTCTGATGGATAAAGCATCATTCCAGTGCCTGGGCCTGGCACCCTTTGCTGCCTTCACCCCCTGGGGCAGGAGCCTGGCCAGTTCATGTCCCTGACCTCCAGCCCTTTCCTGCCTAAGAACTGCCTTGTAGATTCTCTTCTTTTAACTCATACCTTGTCGAGTAACAGTAATGGCAGGCTCCAGTCATTGGTACATCACCTCAGAACACTTCATGGAGCAGGAAATGGTGTCTGGGAGGAGTGGTGGGAAGGACACATGTCTGCTGTGACAGTGGTCACAAGGGTTCTTGGATTGGGGAAGAGACGAGAATGTTGACTTTATGTTCAGAAGGCTTGATTTATTATTTTATGATATATATATATTACATTATAATCATACTAAAAAGAAATAGAAGGAAAGGTTTCCTCAGAAGGCTAAGCTAAGAATAGAATGGAAAAGAATGAAAACAAAAGCAGCTGGCTCAGACTGAGAGAGAGAGCCAGCTCTGCCGTGACTGGTCACTGAATCAAAACATTCACAGAAGACCAGTCACGGATCTACTTGTTGCATTCTACAGCAGCAGATAACTATCATTTACATTCTGTTTCTGAGGCTTCAGCTTCTCAGAAGGGAAAATTAAAAAAAAAGGAATTTCACAAAAATATGTCTGCGACTGTCTACAGCGGCAGTATGGTGTGGTGCCTGTCTCCCTCTGCCCCAGCGTGCTACAGACATCTCTCCACAGCTCTCCCTGCTTCTTGATTTTAACTTTTTTATTTTCAAACCATGTCTATTTTTACCTTTAATTTGATCATATGTTTGTTATTTATTAAAAAATACTTTCAAATACATGGCTTCATTTTAATTTCATTTGACTTTTATGTGATGGACAAGTCAGAGCTAATAATAAATGGCTTAGTGACAAACCTTTGCCAAATCAAACAAATTTTAATTCAACAGACCTTTCCAATAACACCTTCAGTGTTTCAGACCCTCTGTGTCTGTTGTTGCCTTTTTTTCAAATTCCTTTACAACATGCACTCTAAGTCACCACTCCCCTTTTGATGCTATTTTTAACAAACAGATTACTTAGATTTCAGGCAACATTGAGCCTGCATTTAGCTATCATTTTTTTTTATGTATTGTAATCTTGAGTTAGCTCTTTTATGGCTTTGAACCTTAGAGATGATTGTAGCGATGTTATCTCTCCCGTAGCAGTAAAAGGAGACAAGATAGACAAAGGCTGACTTTTCCTCTCCCACAAAGGAGCAGTCAAGGACTAAACATGGCTGTCAGAATTGTACTTCATAAAAATCAACCTTTGTGGGGACCCTTTGTCAGCCTGATGGTGGATATGTGGAGCAGCTGTCTCTGTTCATTCACCTGACAACCTGTCAGATGAGTTCTCCTCAGGAAAAAAGTGGCTGAATGGGAGCTGTGGTTGTTGCTTTGGTGGTAGCTTGTCCTGAGCTGCCATTTTCTCCAGCTGTTTGAGGGGTAAGTGTGGGGGGTGTGCATGGGAACTTCAGCAGGTCCTAGGGCCCTCGATTTGCTGTGTAGGTGCTGGCTTTCCTGTGCCACAGGTCCAGACAAGTCATAACAGAGCCCTGCACATCCCAGTCTTGCTACTGGAAGACATTACAGGAGCCAGTCCTGTCAATGTGCATAAAGGTAACATGTTACTAAGTATAATTTTTTTAACTATCACCTTTTCATAGACCTATCAACATCTTCCAGCACAGAGTTCCTACTGTAAATTCAGGCAACAAATATTTCCTATGTTTCAGGACACAGAATTTAAAAAAGACACAATTTTAAAAAATACATTTAAATGTTTCAGTTTATTATGTGTATGCATATGGTATGAAAATTTTTGCGCTTTTTTTCTTAAAGTATGTATGTAATATGTAACAATTTATGGTATAATGTAATATATGAAATTATATATATATATATGTATTTAACCATCTGAAATTCAACAATGGTGAATGCAGGGTCCTGCACCTGGGGAGAAATAACCCCAGACACCTGTACAGGCTGGGGGCTGACCTGGTGGGAAAGCAGCTCTGCAAATAAGGGCCTGGATGTCCTGGTGCACAACAAGCTGCCCATGAGCCAGCACTGTTCCCACGTGGTCAGTGGTATCCTGGGGTGCATTAAGCAGAGCATTCCCAGCAGGTTGAGGGAGATGATCCTACCCCTCTATTCAGCCCTGGTGAGGCCGCATCTGGAGTGCTGTGTGCAGTTCTGGCCTCCTCAACACAGGCTGAGGAGCTGGAGTTCCTGCAGCAGGTCAAGCACAGAGCCACAAAGGGTGATTAAGGGACTGGAGAATCTTTTATAAGGACAGGCTGAGGGAACCGGGCCTGTTCAGCCTCAAGAAGGAACAACTGAGAAGAGGGAACCTCATCAGTGTCTGTCAGTATCTGAAGGGAGCGTGCCAAGAGAATGGAACCAGGCTCTTGGTGGTGCCAAGCAATGGGACAAGAGGTAATGGGCGTTATTCATTCCTTGCTGGTTTATCATGCTGCATAACAAAAGAACTGCAGTAAAATAATTTACCTGCCTTGTTTTATTGTTCATATACACCTCTACGGCTTTTTATTACTACTCATTTGCTAATTTGCTTATCTCGATGGCATTCTTTGGCACTGAATTATCTACATTCCAATGTGCAAATGTATTTCTTTGCTTTAGTAATTGCCTTTTTATATAATGATTGTCTACCTCCTTTAAGATAAGAGCAAGGTCCTGGAAGATGGTTGTTTATTTGAACTTGTGTTTATTAAAAAGTGAAATGAGAACTAAAAAAAGTTTTCTCAGTTATAAAGAGGATAGCAAAATAGGATGAGCAGATACATGAAAACTGCTGACATGAAAGCACATCTGATGAGAAATGTACGTTGTTTAGGTTAGAGACTGACCACATTAGACTGATGTACCCAAAAACTTTTATACAACTCAGTGATTAAAAGCAGGGTCCTGTCATTGTTTCTGCTGGCTACTGAGCTTGTTAGGCATACCATATTTAAAATTAGCTGTTCCATGAATGGGAAAACTAAAATTCTGTTTCCTTGTGAATTTATTTTCTGTGCCCTTCTAACCTGTCTTCACCTGGTACAGCCTATATGAACTTACCTCTCCCTGTTAAATAGGTTCATTGGTTCTGCCCAGTGTTCCCTAAATTCTCACATAATGCCTTCTCCCCATCTCTAAGCAAGAATTATCACATGCTCTACCTTTTTACAAAGCACATAGGTGCCTGTTGATCATCTACTAGAACTGTGATGGTTGCCAGACCAATTTTCAGGAGCTATCAGGCAGGCTGGCTGCCCATCAGGAAGTGGTGACTGGTGGCTTCACTCTTTTTCCCAACTGAAGCACTCCTACTTCAGTTGCCTTTGTCCAGGTCCTGATTTCCAAAAATCCTATTTGAGTGTGGTTACTCTAGGCCATCACACAATGTAGTGTTCTAAGCCTCATTTCTTTAGAATCCCAGGAAAAAATGGAGATTTTCATATATGCAGATGTAAGGTTTTCCCTTTATCAAT
Organism: Geospiza fortis; assembly: GCF_000277835.1. Classification (NCBI taxonomy): domain Eukaryota; kingdom Metazoa; phylum Chordata; class Aves; order Passeriformes; family Thraupidae; genus Geospiza; species Geospiza fortis. The sequence goes on from NW_005054306.1 coordinate 10,196,060, forward strand.
GTGAGGTTTCATTTTTTGAACATTAGTATTAAAGCACAGCAATGGTAATTAGATCATGGAAAGTGAGCGAGCTGTATGTTGGATAATGCTACTTGGAGTGGGTATGAAAAAGTATAAAGATAAGAAGAGGTACAATGGGCAAACACAGAACAAATTCTGGAGCTAGGAATAGAAATTTAAGAGTCCTGATAGAGATACTGATATTTTGACCAGATGTTCCTGGCTATGGAAACTATTTATTTCTTCAAGTTTTGAGTCCGAATCTACAATGAGTCTCCAGCAAAAATTTCCTGTAACTGGAATTTTTGAATCTCTTTCTGCTGCTGTGTGTGCCACCAGCCAAACAATTGCTAGGGAAGGATATCAAAAACTGCTAATAAATAATATTTATTTTCAATTTTTATTCAATGAAATACATTTTCTTTATTTTTACATTTTTAAAAATGTGGCATTTATATAACAAGTGAAAAATTACTTAGCAAACAATTTCAAATCATCACAGTTATGCAGAATAAAAAAGCCACAGATCTACTCTTTTATTGGTTAGATTTATTCTGTATATGGTGTAGCCTAAAATATTTCAGAGTTGTGATGTTTTAGATATTTTTAAATAGTAAAAAAGCTGTTTTAAAAGAATTTCAGATTCTAAGAACTTGTTAAAATAGTTTCAAGTTACTGCACGTCTGCTAAGCTTAACTGTGTGTTTTTATCATTCAGTTTATCATTTTGTTTAGGCCATGCAGTTCACCAAAGTCTGTCTCCTTACCTAGATAGATAAAACCAGTAAGGGAAGAGTTCATTTTCAAAGCCCTTCTGTACATAGGTACATTATTCCATATATTCCATATAACTATACCATTATTATATATTCCATTTATAGTTTGATATAAACTAAATGTGGGAAAAGCTTTCTTATTCAGTTTCGTTATAATGGCAAATATATGAATCCTTAGGAGACAAAGCTCTTCATTTTGCTAAATCTCTCACATTCATACCTGTTTATTTTATTGACAGCCCACCATGCCAGAAAAGGGACTCAGTCAACTGCATCAAGAGATGTGGCATTACATTTATTATCTGTTAGTGGTTTACATCTCATTTAAGTAATATTGTAGGACATGCTCTTCTGTGACCAGGCATTTAAGGAATTTGGGCAGGAGTTAACAAAAGTTAAAAATTACCTTGGAGAAGAACAGCACATCAGGGATATTCATTATTATAAATCAAATTAAGGTATTTTTATGAGATATGTTTCATAAGGAAAAGGAAAACATGCAGTGATTTCACTGAAGAATATTGTTGAATTAAGTTGGGCTATACATAGTGACTAGAGTGTTGTTCAGAAAGCCATTGAAATGGGGTAGGGTCACTATATGACCAACCTCAGTGGATTTGATGGATGCAAGGTATTTCTGAATAAATGCCATGTACTTGGGAGCCTAGCATCAGCCTTATGTGTTTGAAGAATGCTGCCCAAACTTCTGTATCAAAGGGCAAGGAACTGCTTGAAAGTGGATGGTAGAAGCACATATCTTTGAAAGATTTTTGCAAAAGAATAGGCTATACTTACATTTTCAAAATATAGTTTAGCCTGATACATACTCTCCATTTTATTGTTCATTAGTTCAAAGGTAATTGAAGTTAACATTACCTCCCAAGGAATGTAAATGAGTCTCAGTCCAATTCACCCTGAATAATCAGGATCTTTCTAGAGGGACTACTAGGAGCCAGTAAAGGTTTTAGATAGGAATTGTGTAGCACCAACTAGGAATAAACAAGCATAAGAGTCAAGGCCAGCTGAAAATGGCCCAGCATTTTTAAAAGGTAAGAAAGCAAATTACTTAGCAATCTATTGTAAAAAATTGTCTTGGCAGGTTTTGGGTGTTTTTTTAGACTGATATGTTCAGATGTTATGTCTAAAATTATATTTTTAGGCAAATGATACTCTTCACAAAGGACCAATATTTTTGTGTTGTGCTTTATCAATCTAAGTAGTTAGAACTAATTTAGTTGAAACATTACTGCAGGTGTTACAGAGGCTGGGACCAATGTTCCATACTCACAATTTGAAGTTTTAGCATGTCTGGACATACTGCTTTCAGCAAGAAGGAGACAGCAGTTTGATGTTGACTTTGTGGAATGCTATCAGACACCGAGCATGCAAATTTCTATCTGAATGCATTTTTAATCACTTTTACATAATTTTTTAAGATTATTACTAGATTGATGTGAGAGACAATAAGGCAGATGGCTGACTTCTTGCATGGAAACATTCAGTTAATGAGGTGAATGAAACTTTCACCATAAAACACTAAATATTTTCTTCTAGGCAGTATGATCTCAAGTTGACTACTTCCATTTGGAACTAAAGCAAAAGGAGTGTGGTTTTCAGCAGAAAAGTATTCAG
>NW_005054306.1:10198508-10211827 GCF_000277835.1 Geospiza fortis
TTACAGTGTCACAAATGCATTTTTCCATTATCTCTCTCTCCCGCACTCACAATTTGACAGACCACTTACATTTTAGTAAACTGATCTCTCCACTGATCATAAATATCCTCTGTTTTGCTACCAGAGGGCAACATATTTGCTTCCAATTCTTGGTCTCTAGCATGTCATTTTTCTAACAGATTTTCAGGCCCTTTCTACCTTTCAGTTGGAAGTGTCAAATCTTTCACAGCAGACTGTGAACATTAGGACAGCACAAAGATAACAGTGTGGGAACAGCCACTCTGAGACAGATTTCTGATACCCCAGACACTGTAATGTTCTCCTAGTAGCTCACAACAGTGTTCCTGAATCAATACATGGTCCTTGGGAAGTTGTGACAGCAGCTATGCTGGATCAGACAAAATCTGGTAACACACAACTTGAATAGTGTCAGGGCTTTTTAAGCACTCTTGGATGCTTTGCAGGGTCTGCTGGGGAAGAAGTGGTATTTTTTGTTCTGTGGACCTTACAGGTATTTTTAAATGAAATTTCCCAATAACTTTTAAACAAATGCAGATTTTTATTAATCACAGTATTCCACAGCAAGGAAGGTGCTAAATTAGCACACATTACCTGAAGCAGTATTTTATTAGATTTGGAATTGCCACTAGAATCCAATATGCACTGTATAGGAAGAGACAGTGAACTGTCAGCCCCTACCCACCACCTCATGTTGTGAGACTTGTGTACCCCTACTCTATATGACATTATGTAAAATTCTCCCTGTTCTCCATCATCCAATATCTCTTTTCCAAGCTAAAGAGCCTTAGCCTGTGAGCTGCTCACACAGCAGAAATGGTCCCAGTACTTTCACTGTTCTTATTGCTGTTTTCTGGTCCTTTTCCAGTTCTACTTTTTTTTGAGATAGGTGGTACAGTACAAAACATAGATGAGACACCCACAAGGTCCTGAATATCTGGGAAATTATGGACTCTTATATGGCTTTCTCATTTTTCATGCATGATTGGCTTTTTTGACTACTGAGTAAGGAAGTGAAAGTTCTGTGAAAGTCCCTCTCAAACACTGAGGTCTCATTCCTGAGTCCTAGTTAGTCTGTACTGAATTGAGATCTGGGTAGGTTGCCAGACAGAGTGAAGAGACTCTAGAATCTAGGAGACCGTTTCCATTTCTTCCTGATTAACTTTTTTCTTCCATCTGGAAAATAAATTTAGTTCTGATGCAATTTTCTGACTTTTTTTTAGATTATTTATTACTCCATGTTTCCTCAAATATAGATTTTCTTTCTCTTTATAAGCCTATATATAGATATGTCCTGTCTCCTCAATATAATAATCTGAGGAATAGCTCTAATTATAGCAGTTACTCTTTCTATTTTAGTCTACCATCTCCAGCAGTGAAGAGCCCTCTTAATTATTGCTTCCAAAAGAGATGCAAGAAACTATGCACCAGGCAGAAGCTAAATATTCTGGTAAGAGAAAAGAATTGTAGAATCCCTCTAAATACCAAAAAGTAAACTGCTGATATATGCCCAGCTGGAAAAGGGATTGGGTCCTTCCCAGGCCTTTTTCACAGTTCTGCTATTCTTCTCTATTCAACCAGTTTTCAAACCCCACTCGTTAAATTACTCAAAATGTTCCGCTTTCACCCATCCACTGACTTCTTATGCACCTTGAGAACTAAAGGGCAAACTTTTTTCCACAAGGAAAATTCCTTGCCTGTCATTTTCTCCACCCACACTAGTAAGTTAACTCATCAGAAAAAAATTCAGCCTGCTTACTGACATTGAGGACATGTATGTATAGCCAAGCTTTTAGATTGAGTGGTTTGTTTCACTTGGATGGTTATGTAAAACAGTAAAATAATCAAATACTGTACTTTTTCCATCTAGCTAACATATATACATATACAGAAACACATATTCATTATTACAAATTGCAGTATTAGCTATCATATTAAAGTATATGTTGCTATGTACATTTTATATACGTATGTGTATAATTTGAATCCTGTTAAGTACTACCAACTTTTAATCATGTTCATCTGATTGCAGAAGGGTCATGCATTAATTCTCACACACATTTAAGCAGCAGCACTGGCAACAATGCTGTATTGAACTATATGTGCAACTGTGGTGTGGCAATGTATGCTAATAAATCCTTCCCACCATAGGTGACCTAAGGTTAGGACATATCTGTTTATTAGCTGGGAATGCACGTTTACATGTCAGGGCATGTCAGGAGTGCTAGGCTGAAACCAGGAGCCCATCCCAGCTAAACAGGCGGGTGCTAAAAGTGAAAATTGGAAAGAGGAGCCGTAACAGTTGAGGTCTTGCCACAGAACAGACAGAAATGTTCTTTCAATAGAATAGTGTGAATTGAACTTTTAATTACTATGTGCTCTTTTCAGCACAACAGATGAAAAACTGGAACTGAGCAGCTGGAAGCATGAACTTTTTTCCAGGAAAAACTTGCCTTGAAAAGTGTTTTGTGAGCATGTTGGAGCTGGAGAGGCAGATGTGTGATTTCACAATTTGATTCTAATTGTGCTCTAACAAGCTTGTGTATTCAAGTTCTTAGGTTGGAGTACTGGCTGAGGACAGGTGCTGTTTAATGTGATTCAATTAGATTTTTGTGAATCAATTTAAAAATACAAAAGTAGCAGATAGATGCCATGCATAATAGTTATGACATTATTATGCAAACGCCTTTTGCAAATACTCTAAAAATTGTATAAGTTTTTGGCATTTTTGAACATAGCTTTTGACACCAGCATCTCACTCTGATCAGAAGCTAATCAGGAGATCAGAAATTAAGCGGGAGGGAAGATGATTGCAGAGACATGGCTGAGACACTTCTACTATAGCACAGATGTCAGAAAGTCTAGCTAAATCCCTTTGCCCTACTGCAGTAAGTCACACAGCATCTTTCACAAGACTGGTAGTAATTGCCCAAGTGGATGGAATGGCACCCACTCAACACCTCAGCTTGCACCTGGGTGTAACTCTCTTGCAGCTAAATGGCTTCCTAACATCTTCAAGGTGTCCTTGAGATAGCTGCCTTCTGCACTTTCCCTCCTTACACATTTTCATTCTGCATTTATCATTCTTTTCAGTTTCCCTTTGCAAATCTATCTTGATGCACAATTTTCTCCCTCTTTCATACTCTCAGAAGGAACCCACAGATCTTGTTAAGCATATAGCCCCCAACAGCATACAGCCCATCCCTGTGGGCTGTAAAGGAAACCTGCACAGAATGCTTGCTGCAACTTCATAATTAACTTCATTTCCCTTAGGGGAATTAGTATTCAAGAGGAGTTTGTAAATGTACAGCATGTTGTTCATGTCCATCCTGAAGTAGAGCAAGCCAGTGGTGCTGGCTTTCCTCTGTGCCCTAAAAAATGCTATGTGCAAAATGTTATCAGTAGCAGCACCTGGGCAGTCTCCTTGCTGTAACTTCTCCAAAGTCAGGCACACTACGCCAAAATGTCAACTTGCCTGTAAATTCTGCCTGCAGCCTCCTTGGCACAAGTAGGTACAAGTGCCTTCTCTCACCCCACTGTCTTTCACTACACCCAAGTCCTAAGGAGCAAGCACAGATCTCCACCGATTTTCTTTCTCATTATTTTTCCTCGTCTGATGCTGAATTGCTGCTAAGCATTATCATAGCTCACTGTCCTAAATATCAAATCAATCCTACCTAAATTCTCTGTGCTAACCAAAGCTAAGAGCCCCCTGAACAATCTTGTGCTTGCTCCTGCCAAATTCTGCTCATGGTGATGCTATGCCAAGCACTATGAGTCAGTCACATTTCACTGCTGAGTCAACCTGCTCAGCTAATTTTATCCTGGACTCAAATATAAATGAGAGTGTTGCAAATGGCGAGGACATGTGGGTGATTTGCAAAAGGAGGTGACTGTGGAGCAGACACACTCTCAGGGATGTGTAACAGGAGCATGCTGGAGATATGTACATGCCTGTTTGTCCTCATCTAGAGGATATAAACACCTCTGACATCACAGAGACAGAGGCCAGAGGAATCGCTGGCAGATTGTGCTGATATTTTAGATACACACACAAGATATACACAAGATATTCACACTTAAAAACAATTTTCAGGGGTAAAGTTACAGTAAGTGAATGATAATGCCTAATTGTCAAATAGCCCTGATATCAAATGGTAAATGTATGTTTCCCATGAGCAGCAAATACAATTCAAGTTTCTACTTAAACTTTTCAGAAGATGACCTGTTTTTAAAGTGGTTTTAGCTTTGATTGTGTAAAACACTTAGCACCATCAAGTGGTAAAACGGTGGACTGCTCCTTCGTAGCAGTCTCGATAATAAAAAAGGGAGCAATGATGTAACTGTGTATTAGAAAGGAGCCTAAATAAACTTTTGAATATATTTTATCAAGTTATTTGAAAAAGTTTACAAGGCTTTCTCAGGAAAAGTACTGGATTAAATGCTTTTGTTTCCAGCAAATCAAGTTGGATCTGTCATTGTTTCCACTTGGATATATCGTGGCAATCAGTTTCAGTATTTTTCAATTACTGAAGTTGAGTCTATTTACATGTGATCAGCATAGAAATAATGTTCACTTTAGCATAGAAGCTAGTATGGACTTTTTTATAGAACTATTGTTTTAAGACATCACCAAGGAGAATAATAAAATGGAAGCAGAAGTAGTAACTTGCATTGTTATGAGACTTGCTTAACTTTTCCTTGCTGACCATTGAATAGGCTTGAATGGGGCCAGCCAGTGGTAAAGGCAGTCAAAAGAAGCATGTGTAGGCAGAAAAAATGAATAGAAATCAAATACAGAATTTAAAAGAGCACAATTAATTTGGTTTTGAAGTAATAACATCAACAAAGTCTTTTGCTAGGCCAAACCCAAATCTGAAATCTGAAGAGATTTTAAATTATGCTGTAATCATGCATCATTTCAATTAGCACCAGCTTTGGTACAGATAACACTTAATATATGCATAACTTGATCAAAGAAATAATAGACCTACCTTCTTCTTCTTAAAAAAACCCAAATCAAACCAAACCAAACAATCAACCAAAGAACCCACAAAGCAACCAAAAGCCCGAACCTGCTCCCATTAAAATAACCTTCTTTAGTACTTAAAATTTATTTTAATAAGATGCAAACTCTAGTGAATGAGCTCACACAACTGAAGAGATAGAAGAGACAGGCAGATGAGCTGACCCCTGAGAAGGAAAAGCAGGTAATTTGTGCCAGGCAGCAAACCAACCTCAATAACAGTGAACAGAAAATCCTTGTCTTACAGTCAAAGGTATTTTTCCTGATATCACTGAATACACAAAGCATTTATATAGATTGAATCCTCATGTTTATCAGAGGAGAAGTATCTGATGCAGAAAATATTTCTCCATTTTGGTATGGACACAGAAGATGGAATTCAGCTTATCAGAACAGGAAATTATTAGTTTAAATTAATTTCTTTTCATCTACTCTTCAGACACATAAGCTCAATATTTTAGTAAGAAATGAAGACTTCATTCTCTACTGTTAATTTGAAATCAGTGTAAACTGAACCTGGGATTCTCATAAAGGGAAGAGGAGAGCATTTGCAGACTGCAGCAGGTTCCTTGAAAATCAGGATGCCCAGTATCTTCCAGCATCCATAGCTTGTAACAGTATGCTTTTTATGTAGGTCCTGGACTTCCAAAAAAGGGGAAGGAAAATTTGAAGGGCCTTTTGTGGCATCTTGACCAAATTTTAGGACATTACATGCTGTCATTATATTGCAAAGGTTTCATACCTCCTTGATGTTTCTCATAGGCGGTTCCTCTAAGCACTGACTCTTCCTTCTTCTCAAAGTAGCCAACTGACTCCAGTTCCCCTCCATCAACCAATCCACTCTTTTATAACACTTCTTGTTATTGGCTACAGCTGTGGCCTGTTAAAGTCAGGCCTGCTCCTAATCTTTAATAATTAGCTCAGCTGCAACTCTTTAGGGGTGAGATTACTTTCTATACTACCTTTATTTATTCATATTCTATCCCCCTACAGTTACATGCAGAAAAAAGCTTTTCAAATTGTCTTTTTTTATTAAGTGCTGATTGTAGTAGCTTGTCCAGCTTCAGGAAATAATGTGCTCAAAGAGAAATAGGACAGTGATTCCAGCAGTATGCAGAAGTGCACAAAACCCTCTCACTGTCTGTCCCAGTGTTAGGTCCTAGAATCCCAAGTACAAATGCAGAGAAATGTGCAGTAGTTAAAAAAATGTTACTCCTTAATGATTAATCAGGACCAAAATACACGAGTGCTGTGTCAAAGTATCATAGAAGAAAAAAAAGACATTTATGAGGGAACAATGGGGAGAGGGACAAGGGAGATGCATTGAGTTTCATGAGGTCTTCAATAATATTTTAGTGTAATTCCTTTGTAGAGGCCTTGCCAGTACTCGTAAGAGAGTGATTGATAGCAGCACTCTGCTGTCATCCTCCCAAACCCCACGTTTGCCAGGGAAGAGGAAGGGTTGCTGCAGGCTTTGTTATCAGCAGGGAAGATGATCTGGGGAATGCCAGTGCTGCTCTGCCAACAGTGGTGTCTCAGCTCCACCCAAATGCCAGACAACTCCCAAGCAGAAGCCATGGATCCCCACGCTGGCACAGCCCTAAATCCAAGCTAATGTACCTTGCCTCCAGCTCAGCTGTTTGGCTGGGGCTCAGTGCAGGACTGGCTTGAGTCCCTCCGAGCTGGAGCACAGGCAGGCTGCACTGAAAACTGCTATTCGTGTGAGCCTAAGGAAGCTTTTGTAGGCATAGTCTGAGTAACAGGGTGTTTTATTTCACACCTTTGAGAGGAATCTGTTCTACAGATCACACATCCTTCAGCTTGATCCTCACATCATCTTGTCTCTCCCTGAATTTAGAATTTGCCAAACCAAAAGAGCATGCAGTGATGCCACTTTATCACATGGATAAAGCCGTGGCTTAACAAGGGCTTTAAAAAAAACCCTGCAAAGTACAAAGACACATCAAAAAAGAATATGCAGTCTGTGATTTAATTGTTTTAATAAATCAGGTAAAAAATGAGGAACTATTCAGTATTTGCTCTGTTTCCCACCACTCATTACTTAGCAAAAAATGAAGTCAGAATGTGTTGCAGATTTTCAATAAGCAAGCTACCTCTTATCCCAGAATACTGGCATCCCAAATTAATGGTATGGCTTACAGGTAAGTTGTCAGTTAACCAAAATGTGAATCTTCATGTTGATGTTGTTCTGCTTTCTTATATGTATATGTTTACCAAGCTAAAGCAAAGTGCAGAACAACAAACAGCTGTAGAGCAGCCACTTTCTAAAAAGAGGATAGAGATTCTGAAATTGCAATGACTGTACCTGACATTGGAGGAGGAAATTTTTTTGAAATAGTGATGGCACAAGAGTAGATAACTTGCAATATCAAGTCATTTGTCTTATGGAATTTGGGATTTTAAAGGCACAGGACTCAATTTTAAATGCATTCTACTATTGGGAATCAGTTGTGTTCTTACAGAGGCTGAAGTCACTCTAACTGGGCATCCAATTCTCTGAATACACTTTGCTCATTGTGACAGATTGCTGCAGTTCCTCCTTATTCACTTTTCTTCTTTAAGAGAAAAGGAAATGAAACTTTATTCTCATGTTTGTTGATTCTATGATTGACTCTTAAGAGGCATCCTTTTTACTGTGAACTCCTTTTAAAGAAATCTTAGGGGTTTTTTTTCCATTTTTAGAACAATCCATCTCCAGGGTCATGCATAAATTGGAAATTTTTTTTTAAAACCTAACTTTTCAATGAAGTGTGATTCATATCTTTGCATCATGATGCTAAATGGATACCTATGTAAGGACATTACAATAGAGTACTTACCTGTTTCTTTCTGCTATTTTTTAAAGAGTTGTTACGTTTTTCTCTTGGTGATATAGATAATAGTCAGGTTGGTTCAGTCACTCCCAGTCACACGGCAGGATGCACTTCCACTTCAGTCTGGAGATGCAGGATTTAAACCCCAGAAATAGGTATTGCATCCAGCGATGCAGCAATAATTCCGTGTGCTAGACATTCCGTCAGTATCAACAGCACTTCAAAGAAGAAGCTCCTTTAAGAACTTGAATTAAATGCTTTTCAGCAATAGCTTTTGTACCAGATTCCCAATGCACATATACAGAAATGAATGCTTTCTAAACCAATAAAGAAAGCTACTTCTGAGCTACATGTGAAAAATAAATTATGTCCTTGCTTTTAGAATGGCTTCTTATCTTTTAGGTATAAAGAAAACATTCTAAGACAGAAGAAACCACATCAGTTCTGCTAAGTGAAAACTAAATTGCATCTATCATGATTATTTTACCTGTATCAAAGATTGATTTTAACCCATTAAAAACCCATTAATTGTCATAATATGGATTCACCAAGTCAACTTTCTTCAAACAGCATCATTTTGTCAAAATTTGCTAAACCTGGAATTTTAAGCAGGTTTTTAAGCAGAATTTTTCATTTTCAAGCATTTGCCAAACCTGGAATTTTATTGTACAGCTTATTGTACAGCAGGATCACTGGATCAATGGACAGAGAGGTGGATCCAAAACTGACTGAAAGACAGGGTTCAAAGAGAGTAGCCCAAGCCCAGATGGAGGCCAGTTGCTTGGGGTGCACTGGTCTGCGCCAGGTAGAGTGGTGCCAGCAAGCCAAGTGGGTTGATCCTTCCCTCTGCTTAGCACAGGTGAGGTCATGCATGGAGTGCTGAGTCAAGTTCTGGGCAAACGTGGACATATGTTGGACATGCAAGTCCAGCAATGGATGATGAAGATGATTGAGAGATAGTTATTTGAGGAAATGCTGAGAAGGCTGGGATTGTTCAGCCTGAAGGCTCAGGGCGAATCTCATCACTGGGTATAAATACTTTGATGTTTGCAGTATCACTGGGGCAGCCCCTGGGGTTTGTGTTGTGCTGGGGAGAACACACAATGCTGTCAGAAAAAATGGAAAACCTGGACAAAATTTCACCAGGGACATGTGCATGGGTACAATAAAGAGGAGTTCCAAAAGGATTCCAAAAACAGACTATATGAACCAGAAAAATCAGGTGATGGGCTTCTGAATCAGAAATTGCACTCTAAGTTTCACAGTGGGTGACTGGGGGAAGGACCTCCCTCTCCCACAGCCATGGGGGAACTTACAGCTGTCTGTGAGTCTATTCCAGGGTGCAGGCTGCGGCAATGTGGGTTTCCTTTTCCTCAGGTCAATGGCTTTGAAAGGTTTCATCTGTGTGAGTTAAACTGATTGCCCAGTGTTTAGTTTCTGACGTGTGTAGTAGCAATGTCCATGCCCTACTTCCGAAGGAGAGCTATTGACTATGTTCTTGGGGAGGTGGGAGAGGTCAGCTATTTTACAATTATTATTTTACAATTTATTTTACAATTAAATTGCTTTAGGAGTATAAAACCAGCAAGTTTTTCACTCCATATGCCACCAATGAAGTTGTTCAAGGTTAACGACTGGTCTGAACAAAAGCCTAGTGGCAACCTGACTTACAAACCAGGATACTTAGAGCTTACATAAAGTGACAAGGATGTTCTTTGAAAGGGATGAGGTGATTCTGGCAGGGGTGGATGCACATTGTCAGGCATACTTGCTGAACATGCAACAGTTCTACAAACACAACATGACATTAAGTACATCTTAACAGGGAGTCAACCTAAAGACATTTAGCCCACACCTAGCTGCGCAAAGCAGGATTCAGTTTTATGAAAAGCACTTCAGATATCACAAGGAGTCTCACCTGGTCTGGATCTGCTGCTGCCCCAGAGAGTTCAGGGTTCACACTGGAGTCGGGCTGCACATCTCTGCCCTATCGAGGCATCCCAGACTCTCCAGGAACTCCCAAGTGGCGTTGGATGTTTGTAGGTAATTGAGTGCCTTCTGTACTGAATATTTCAAGTGCTTAAAGTTAAATATCCACTAGTATTTTAGAAGTCCTAGGGTATCCTGCCTGTCCCAATATGACATTTCACAGAACTCCCACAGATCTTGTGTGATGCATACCAGCTCATGTGGGTATCTCAGGTCTTTTGGACATCTAAAATGGCTCTATGTATGTATGTTTAGACATTTAATTGCCTTCCTTCTTTCAGGCAGCTAAGTTTAGTCGTGTGCCATCTGGTGTTGAAAGATGCCATGAGGGAATCAGCTCCGAGCTCTTGCAGTTGCAGTTCATCTGAATCACTCTAAAGCTGTGTGTCAAGGTGGCATGAACCCACGCCTAGAAATGCTGGGTTTCTTTTGTATTTTAACATGAGGGATGAGCCTTTACATCGACAAATAGAGTATTTAATCTCACAAGTTTTAGGAATGAATGCTGAATTTTTTATGGTAGTATATATATGTTTTAGAAAGTCCTGAAAGCCTCATGACAACACATGCTCACACTGTGGTATCCACAAGCCCCAGGATATGTGTCAGCAGTTTGTAATCACTTCTTGTATAATTTGTAGTCTGAATCAACCTTCATTTTCAGTCTTTCTCTTTCTCTGTCTCTCTCTCTCTGTTTTATTGGTGAAGAGTTTGATGTGCCTTCCCACTTGCTCATCCTCCATTTTTAACCTCACAGTATCCATGTTCATCCCAGGCAAACTGGAAAAACATTTGAGAGAGAGGGGAAAAGACTCAATTGATAGGATAGCCAGAAATCTGTTGAGTAATGGGGGAAAAAGTATTTCACTTCTCAAAAATATTCTAAATAACCTCTGTGAATTGTAAAAACACAGAGTAATACTGTCACTGGTACATATTTATTAAAGACAACTGCAATGAGTGATCAGAACTTTATTATTTTAATAGAGATGTTGGCATCAGAAAAGGGTCTTGATTCAGGTTCTCTGACATTAGGAGCATAGTGATCGATGCTGGATCACCGATGCGAAGATCAGTTCCTCTAATCCCAGTTATGAGAAGTCAGGATGTTTGAAGGAAAACAGAGCTGTCTAAGAATTAGGTAGATATTTTTAAGTTAAGCACACTCAAAAGTACCACACAAGACTTGTATGTTCATTCTTACATTCTACTAGTTACAGCTGGAGAAAAAAAAAATTTCATGATAGGAAAAAATTAAACTACTTTATCATTAGACCATTGAGAAAATTGGGAAATTAGTTGCAGAACCATTAGGACAATAATGAAAATCTGCTGATAAAAATGTAAATTTAAAAGTTCAAGTTCAGATTAAATCACTAAAGAGCAACCTGTTCAGCCTTTTTTTTGGTTAGAATTGTCTTCTGCTGCAGGCCTGGCCTGGCCTGACATCCAGTTACAGGTCGTATGAAATATATGATGGCAAAATAAATACATGCTTAGATTGTATTCCAAATAATTCTGCATGTTCCTACTATATGCATCCTTACAGCCTGTAAGAAAACTTAAGAATGTCTCCTACACCAATATCAAAATTCTGTTTTGCTGAACTGTCATCTCTTCACATAATCTTATGGATCAGATACATGTGTAAAAGAAAATATTGTCCTATGGTAGACACATATGCGATAAAATCAATGTAATGCTTCTTATTTCCATTATGTCTTCAGACCCAGCCCTGTCCTCTGCTATACATTATTTTTTTACCAAGGTTTACCAAAGAAGGTAAAGGAAAGAGATTTTGGAAGAGATTCCAGGAGCTGTTTCATCTTGCTATAAGAAAGGCATTTTTTACAATGAGAGTAATTAACCACTGGAACAATCTCCTGAGGAATGTGGTTGAGTCCCCATCAGAGTTCACCTTCATGAGCTTATGGGATGCTTTAGGCACATTCCCTCTCACTCTAGCACCAGTGGAAAATGGAGTTAAAAATTTTAGTTACTGTTAAGAGGTAAGGGCTAGTGCGTGTAATATTGTTCTCTAATAATGTATTTGTATTATGTATAATGTATAATGTATTATGTATAATGTATTTAGCTCAGTGCTATTTTTTATAGTGTTCCTAGTATCTTTCTAGTATTGTTCTAGTACCTTTTGACCCATGGAGCTGGAACTCCACTATATGAAACTGCAGGCTAAACTACAATCCCTGTCTGTAAAATACACAAAGCAAGTAACATCTCGCTGTTGTACACGGTAGTAACACTTCATTTCACACTTCATGGTCTAAATTGCAACATTGCCCTAGACATTAAGTACACAAAGAATAAGAGATGAAAATCAAAACAACTTACTAAAGGTTAAAGAAAAACTCTGAAAGAAGATTGAGCATATTCTATTTTAATTTTCAGTACTTCTTTCAGATATCAGAACCCACAATATTCTGAGAACTGAACATTTAGCATAGTGCATTTGGCAAAGAACTCAATGACATCTGAATGGAAGGAAATAAATTGTAATGTCTTGTGTGAACACATGGTTTTTGAACCTTGTACAAGAAGGCACGGAGCATATCCTTGGCTTTTCCATCCATGGCATATTCCTACAAAGATTTAACCTGCTGCTGGAATCTAGCTTTGTATCACAACTGGAATGCTGTGCTTCACTGCAGCCTGCCATCTTTTCTCTGCATGTATGCAGGTGCCATAGTCCATCCTGCTAAACAATCACTGGCCTTTAGGACCAACAAATTCCACTGGTATTTCACAGTCTTTGACATAAACACGATACACTTATTTGAAGCCTATGGCTGTTTTATTGTGAAAATGGTGTAATCTGAAGTGTGTGATGATACATAATTGTTTCAAAAATAAAATAATCTGGCTTTTGTTTTATTCTGTCTGACCTCTTAAAAGCCAAACAAAACCCAACTGTTTCTAATTTCAGCATGATGGGAGAGACAATGACCTTTCTCAAGCAACAACTAAGCTCCTACAACTTGATTGAGCCCTTTCAAGACAGAAAACAAAGTTTGAATTATGCCAGTCTCTTCAGACATAGAAGTGAAACAAAATCTCTTGCAAGGCAAATTTGATGAGGAATCTCACTAAATGAGTGATATATGTGGGATAATATGAAAATGCATCCTGTTGTACTGTAGGTAGAAAATTAATCAGCCAATTTACAATTAAATTGTGTAATTTCAATGGGATAGTAATTTTCTAATAAAATCCACCTTTAAAATGCTGATTTCTTTGCTGCATGTTGCAGGAGGACAATGTTAATGACTGGTTCCTTTTTCCTGTCAAACATGCCATGAGATGAACATATTACTATGGAACTCAAGACTTACAGGTTTGTTTTCCTATTTATAGCTCTCTTAAATGTAGAACTGGTTTTGTTGTTCACCATAACTTGTTAGGTAAAACACTGGTTGGATTTTCCTTACAGTAGA